>NC_135279.1:865000-1062500 GCF_051311805.1 Agelaius phoeniceus | reverse complement strand
CAGTGATCCCAACACCCACGCACAGGACTGGTGTCCTGGGGTGGATTTTCTTTAGGGCTGGCTTGGGAAGAGTGCCCATAGGAAATGAATGAATAATTCAATGATTTGTAGCTGGTTGGAGAGCTGGAGTACCTCCATGCTCTGGCCAGGGTTTGGAAAGTTGATGAGCAGATGGAATGTTGGGCTGGGTCCTCTTTCATCCTTGTAAAATTCCCCCATAGCTTTGGGAAGCTGTGGGCATTTGGGAAAAGGTGCAGGTGGTGGCTCTGTGCTGGTGCCCTGTGCCCTCTGAGTGGGATGAGCAGGACCAGCTCTCCCAGTAAGGATGGGGGAACTGGGGTGTGCCCTGGCTCTGGCACCAGATCCAGAGGAGAGGCTTCCTCTTTCTGGTGTGTGCTTGCCAAGGCAGCCTGGAGGAGAAAACAGAGCAGGGAATCAAATAGAAAATCCGGATGTTTGGTGGAGGAGGGAGAGCTGAGGAGTGGAGTGAAGGCAGCCTGGAAAACCGTGGGGTGTTCTGTAGCCTGAGAGGGAAAAGGGGGGTGACAAGGTCTGGGACAGTGCCAGGGAACAGGAGGAGGCAGAGACCGTGGAAAGCAGCTGGGAAGAAGCCTTCTTTGCAGGAGGAAATGTTATTATTAGTGCTCAGTTTCCTGGACAAAAGATTCTTGTCTATTTAAATACTTGAGCTTCACGGGGCTGCAGCTCTCCAGACACAAGAAAATCTGCATTTTCTCCCTGTCATTGTCATTTCCCGCTGGCAGCAGGTGGCTACAGCTCCTGTGCTCTGGAGTAGGACATTGCAGGGCCAGGGAGGACAAGCCCTGGGGACGGGGGCTTTGTCCCCTGTGCCCCCTCACATCTGTCCACAGAGGTGCTGCTCTCTCACAGCAGTGCAGATGCTGCTGATAGAGAGATTAAGATCTATTAGATTTGAATAAAATTGGCAAAAGCATAAAAAGTATAAAAAAGTTTAATATCTTGATAGAAACCACACTTAAGAATCCTCCTGGGCCATCCTCAGGCTTCCTCAGCCAACCATGGCAGCAGCAAAATACAGAAGTTCACTAATGCCAAATAATCACAGCTAATGGATAATTGGAATTATTCTTTCCACCCAGGCATGCACAAAAGCCACACAGGGGTTGGGGTTGCTGTTGTGGGGGGAAGAGATCCAAGTTCTGTGCAAGGTGATGCTCTCACCTGATCTGTCCTTGGTGAGTGAGGTGAGGTGCTGCCCTGGCCCTGGTGTCTCCATGTGATCTCCTCTGTGTGCTTCTGCAGGCCAGGCTCTTTCCACAGAAAATCCAGATACTTTTCCTACCTGTCTTGAAATGTTAAAATCTGACAACAATAGCGTGGAATTTTCTTTGTAGAATCCTGATTTTTTTTCCCTCTGTATTCATGTAGCATGAGTTTAACATCAGATCTATCCCTATAAAGATAGAAATGGGACTTTTATTCCATAAAAAGCTGGGAGATGTCTCACTCTGCTCTTTTCCTGATTATAATCGTTGCTGGTTCCAAGCCCTGCAAGACTTTGAAAAGCCAGCCTTCCTGAATGTATGACAAATATATCACAGAATCACGGAATATCCTGTGTTGGAAGGGACCCACAGGGATCATTGAGTCCAACTGCTGGACCTGATATAAATATATATTTATATTGAATTACCCCAGAAGTGCAGATGTGCTCAAAGCAGCGTGAGGGAGCCGTGGTGGGGCTCGTGGCTGTCACGAAGGACACACAGGATGCACAGTTGCTAAACCACTAAAAGCACGTCCTGTTCATCTCTGTGGGGAGTTTCTGTGTTGGGATTCTGGAAAACTGAGCAGCTCACTCATAGTGAGTGGATAAACACAGCCAACCTGCAGCCATGCCAGTTAGACATGGATTTTAATCAGGGAGGTTTGGAAGATAACAGCAGCCATTCTTTAAATGCAGAACACTTGGGGATGAGCTGCGGGTGTTTTATAGGTGTGAGTTTGATTTGCTGGTTTTGTCGGGGTGGGTAAGGCCCCAGCACTGATGTGTGAGCCCTGGCAATTCCTGCTTTGATTTCACAGCAGCCTGCACTGTTCTGTGCTGGACCTGGGCTCCTGCACTGGGCTCCATCCACCCCAGAGCTCCGAGCTCGTCCCCCGCAGCCTGGGGCTCCTGAGGACGTGGCCAGCAGCAGGAGAGGCTGAGAGGGAGAACTCGTGCCAGAGCTTGCCCTGGCAGCAGGAGCCCAAGGGATGGGAGATTCTGTTTGCCCTCCAGACCAGCTCTGCCTGTCCCTGTCCCCGTGGCCATGGGGACAGCAGTGGCTCCTGGGTGACTGTGCAGTGCATGCTGGCCCTGGTGGTGTGCTCAACTGCTCAAGCAATTCATCCTAAAATGGGCTTCATATGTGATGCAGAAGAACCCAAGCAAAACAGAGCCCAGCCAACCCCAAATTTATGCTTGTGGTTACTGAAACTTGTGAGATCAATTTTTTGTTTACTTAAAACTGATTTCAAAGAGGTTTTTTTTTTTCCTTTCTTTCTTTTAATTCTCATTCTTGATCCTTGGGCTGGGAGATGGTCATGGCACTGCTCCAGCTGGGGCTGAGCCTCCTGCTGTCATCATCACAGAGCAGCTCTGTCCCAAAATGCCCAGAATTAAGGTCCTGGTGAGATGGGGGAGCACTGTTACACCCCCAGAACAGGATCTGTGGTCACTGTTCCATTTGAACATCCCAGCAGTCACCCACAGCATGCTGAGAGATTCTTTTATTTTTATGAAAACCTGGAAAAGTTGTTATCAGTGGAGCTTTTTGTTTTTTCCTATTTCTAACTTTTGAAAATATTTAAGCTAGGAAGTGTTAAAAGCACAAATTCAGTTGAAAAAAAGGGAGGGTGGGGGGGAAAGGCCAAGAAACAAAAACCCCCAACACCCACAGAGCCTCTGTGGAGCTGGCAGAAGCCAGAGCACAGACTCGGCACTGGCTGGTTCCATCTCTTTATCTCTTTGTCATGCCACATGTGGGGTGTACCCCAGTGGACAGGAAAGCCTCGAAAGCCCAGACTGCCATATTTCAGGACAAACTGTACAGAAAATAAGTACAAGGGATAAATAAAGCACAGGCGGGAAGCTGTGGGATAACAGTGGGACAGAGACCTGAGGTGATGCTGCCCACAGCCCCCAGCTCCTGCTGAGGGAAGCACCCAGCTATTTTCTTTTTTCAGGAATCCCTGGCTGTGTGGCCCCTTTTCAGCAGAGAGTTCCTGCAGCCCCAGCGTTTGAAGTGGCCGAATCCCTGCGGGGCTGGGGCCAGCAGCTCCGTCTGGCCAGGACCCATCGTCCCCTCGGCGCTGATGTGCTGAGTGCCCTGGTGCCAAGCCCACATGGAGCTGTTCCCCGAGCAGATTCCTTCCTCTGGCTCCTTTTATTTCTTCTTTTCTTCTCCTTTTCAACACTTATTAGGAGATTTGTCAGTGTTGCGCGTGGCGTCCCGGTGGCAGTTTGTGTTGGCCTCCTTGGGGTCCCTGTGCCCAAAGGGGACAAGGACTGGGTGGGGACAGGGCCAGGCAGCACAGCCTGCCAGGGGGGACAGCCCAGACTGTCAAGAAAACCCCAAAAGGCATGGAAATGGCCTTGGGGGAAAATCCTGGAGAGAACGGGGTGGCTGGTGCTGCTGCTGTCTGTCTGTCCCTGCGGAACATCAGCGCTCCTGACCGCGGTTTTTGTGCTGTGGAATTGCTTTTGGACGGTGTTCAGGCAGCAAAGTGGGGCAGGAGCCACTCTCCAGGCTGGTTTAACTCTTCTGTGGGGTGTGATTTGTGGCTGGTTACAGAGGCAGGTGAGCTGGGAGATGGGTGGGCAGCAGCGGGGCTGGAGCTGTGGCAGTGCGGACAGCAGGGCCTGGGAATGTGGGCAGACCTGAGAGAGCAGTGAGGGACACCAGAAACTGGATTTCACTAAAAAAAAGAGATCTAAGCCTGCATTTCAGTGAGGAAGGAGAAGAGGTGGGTTTGAAGGGTTTGGAGGAACAGAATGGAACAACAACTGGCTGGGGGAGCAGGTCAGGCCATGGAGCTGCTCTGTGCATGCTGGGACCCATCCCATGGGCACAGAATGAATTAATGTGTCCCAAGCATTAGGAGGGAGGAAGATCTGTTCCAGAAACCCAGCCCAGAGCAGGCTGGGGGAGCAGAGGGCGTTTAGGAGCATGGGGAGCTCTCTGCTCCTTGTTGGAGACAGTGTTAATCACTGGGGCTTAGCAGCATAACGGGGCTGGGGAGGAGGAGGAAATGGCTCTGTGTCTAGATGGGCTTAACACAATGTAAACTCTGTGGTGCACTCAGAAAGTTACACCTGAGTGTGAAGGAGCTGTTCCCCAGCACAGCAGCCTGGGCTGAGGGTTTCCCCACGGTGCTGGTGGAGCTGAAGCTGGTGCACAATGTCCATGTGCCTTTTCCTTTGGACAAAGCATCTGCAGTGACAACTGACATCCTCAGGGATGCCCTTCCCAAGCTCCTTCTTACACAGGTTGTTTGGCTAGAGAAAAGAAATTATTTTGTATTGGGGAAAAACTTGTCCAGATTCTGAGGAAAACTGGTAAAACAGTGTTTTAGTTATAATTCATTGCACTCTGTCTCATTCTGGAATCGCATTTTTGGCCAGGGTACATCTGGCCAACGATGCTGTGATAGTGCCCCAAGCCTTCCTCTTGGTTCTTATTTAGGTTAGAAAGTAATTAAAGGAGGGTAAAAAAAGAATTGACAGAGTTACTGACTCTCTTTCCAAAAGTGAAGGGTTTAGGCCAAACTCCTGCTAAGAAAATAAACAGAATTTCATTTTTTTATGGCAAGTTCTTCCCACATATTGAATTTCCATGCTCAGTGACAAGGGGGATGTGCTTGAGTGAGCAGCAATTAGATTCTGATGGCTTTGAGTTGTGCTTGGATTTGCTTTGGAAAGCTGGGGCTGTCCTTGGAGAGCAGGGCTTGGACCTGAGCTTGAGGCCTTACTCTCCAAGGAGCACAAACCTTGCAGCCTGAGTTATCAAGCTGTAACTGCAATGGCTGTGCCTGGAAATTATTCTCCTGCCCAGAGTCCTGCCTATCTGTGACAGAGCCCATCCTCTTCATATTAGGCCAACATTTGCTAGTCTGAGCTTAGAAACCATTTTTAATTGAGCTTGTGGCACATGTGGGTGTGAATGTCCTTCCCACTTTCCCTCCTGCAGGAGGAGGAAACCCATGTTGGGATAATTTCTGCAGAAAGCAGTACATTTGGGGTAGTGGGGAGTGTTTGAGCTTGTCCCGAGTGTACCCACCCGCAGGACCCTCTGCTGTGGGGCTGTGCTGGGCAGGGATGAGCCCTGGCAGAGGGTGGGAGATGGTTTGGTGGTCACCACGAGCATCAGGGCCCCTCTGGGCAGCTGGGGTGACAGCAGATGGTGCCAGGGGAAGTGCTTGGGGAGCCAGGGGCTGAAGGTGCCCTGTGCCTCGGGTGATGCATTGATAAATGTGCCATGGCTCAGGAAGCAGGGCAGGGAAGGATGTGAGGGACGGAGGATTCATATCCTGGAAAGGCTGCCGTGTCACGGCCGGGGAATTCTGCAGGGTAAATGCATTTGCCTGTGCTGCTGCAGACAATCTGCTTAATGTGGGAAGCAGAGTTTCCTGCAGCACCGAGCCAGTGGGAAGGGAAAACCCTGAGAGGCAGGAAGGGCCAGGGAGAATTAAGCAGGTAAACCCATTAGCAGTGACCACCTCTTTGTGTGGGGATTACTCAAAGCTGCTGCTTTGGGATGCTCAGCGTCTGGGGAGGAGCCAGGGCTGCCAGGGGGGGCCTCTCCCCTCTCCTGAGGGGCTCGACCCCGGAGCTGGGATTAGCACTTGCCACAGGCCACCCTCACTAGCCAGAACAAATTGCTGCACGTGCTGAGGCAGAGCCCAACCTGCAAGAACCGTGGTGATGCTGTGGGGCAGAGGTTTGGCAGGCTCTGCTCAGCAAATCCCTCCATTCTTCCCAATGGGACCTTCCTCACAGAAATCACTCCTCTTTAACCAACAGATTTACACTGTTCTGCTACTCTGGACAGAGGTTTACCCCAGCTCCGTCCTCAGCTCGGGAGTTCTTCAGATACTGGCTCTAAAAGTGGAGACAGGGCACAAAGGGGAATAGATGTGCTGTCCCAAGAGCCTCTCTCAGTCAGGACATCCCAGAATGGTTTGGCAGAAGCTCGGGCCAGTGGGGAGGGAGCTCTGAGGTGCAGTGGAGGGCGCTGGGGGAGGGTGTGTGGAGGGGAGACAGCCCAGTGCCAGGGAGAGCTGCAGGGATGGCATCACAGGGGCCAGGCTGGGGCTGGGGCCCTTCCTGAGTCCTTGCTGCAGCCCCTGAGGGGCCGATGCTGCCCGAGATTGTGGTGGCCAGCGCTGTGTCCCAGAGCTCCCATCCTGTGTGTGTCCTCCGGCAGCCTTCCCAACATGCCAACCACAGGAAAGCAGCAGAAACCCAAGCTTTCCTTTTGCTTGGATTCCCATCACTTCCCAGACTTTAATGACAGACCATTCCAGGCTCCCTCCTCGGGCTGGTTTGGCTCTTGGGGCCGAGCTCTGTCTCATGGGCAAAGCAGCCACGGGTTGAGAGGAAGAGGAAGGAGAGGCCACGTTGTGGGATGAGCGCTTTTGGGGAACCGTGTCCCTGCTCCCCCTCTCCTGTCCCCCACGGGGGTCCCGCAGCCCCGGCCGCACGCGGGGCTCCCCGGGCTGGGCGCAGCAGCGGCAGCTCCGGCTCCTCTCGCTCCGTTCGCGCTCCAGATGCTGAGCCAGATGTTGGCGCTGCCGTGTGCGCCCGCTGGCAGCGGCGGAGCCGGGGACGCCGCTCCCGCTGCCGGCTGCCCAAGCCCCGGAGGCGATGCCCGAGCCCCGGAGGCGATGCCCGAGCCCCGGAGGCGATGCCCGAGCTCCGCCGGGGATGCCCGAGCCCCGGAGGCGATGCCCGAGCTCCGCCGGGGATGCCCGAGCCCCGGAGGCGATGCCCGAGCCCTGGAGGGGATGCCTGAGCTCCGGAGGCGATGCCCGAGCCCCGGAGGCGATGCCCGAGCTCTGCCGGAGGCGATGCCCGAGCTCCGCCGGGGATGCCGCTCCCGCTGCCGGCTGCCCAAGCCCCGGAGGGGATGCCGGAGCCCCGGAGGCGATGCCCGAGCTCCGCCGGGGATGCCCGAGCTCTGCCGGAGGCGATGCCCGAGCTCCGCCGGGGATGCCGCTCCCGCTCCCGCTCCCCGCTCCCCGCTGCCCGAGCTCCGGCGCCTCGGCACCGCCACCTCCCGGGCGTGCGGCGGCTCCCGCGGCAGCCTGCGGGGATGTTTGTTTATTTTCTTTATTCCTCGGTGCCTCCCGGGCATCCCGGAGGGGACGCGCGTTCCCGTGTGCTCAGCATGTGGGCCTGGGTTGATTTATTTTCTTTTTTTGCGCGATGCAGCCCGGGCCTGCCCAGCAACCCTCTCACAGCACACTCGGGCTCGCAGCACTCACCTGGAGGGATATTCACGTGTAATGGTTTTATTAAATCCTATAACTCTCCTTTTTCGCCTCTCACGCTAAGGACAAACACCCCGAGGTGAGCGTGGTTTCTCTGGGCAATGCTGGCTTGTCCATCTGTCTGAAGCAATTACTGTGGCTTCCCCGGGGATTATTTTCCAGACCAGGTGTTGACATTTTTCCCCAGCTGGGTGTCAAGCCGTACCTGCGGGGGCGGTTTCGGAGCAGCACAAGCCTAACGAGAGTGCCCTGGGTTAATGAGGTGTTGCGAGACAGCACAGCTAAATCCAGCATTACACGGTCCAACTTTCCAGTTTAATTAGAAACCTGGATCTCCTGCTCATGCATTAATTCACTTTTTTGACTTGAGTGACAGCCCAGCCTCTCACAGGGAAGGTGACTGCTGTGTTTAAGAAGTGTGGGTGTTGTTGGCTGTCCTCATCCCCCTGTCTTGCCCAGCTTTGTGTTTGCCATGGGAATATCACACTGTGCCCACCAGAGCAGCCGAGCCAGGCAGGGGCTGGGTGCCTCTCTTGGCCAGGAGGAGCAGCTGGGACCTGCAGGATTAGCACAATCCACCTTTCCCCTCTATTCCCCTCTATTTCCCCTCTATTTCCTTGTGGATCCCACAGGTGGGAGGGTGCAAGGACCTGGCACATGCTCCTTCCCAGCTATGGCTCCACCACTCCCGTGCCAGCTCCCTAAGCCTGGCAGCCCTGGGATTACAGAGATGCTATCAGTGCTAGGGAAAAGGTTTGTGCAGCAAGTGCAGAAGTTCAGGAGTGCAGTAATTAGCTGAGCAAGTGTAAAGCCCAGCAATTAGTGGCTAATTGCTGCTGCAGAAATATGCAAGGCAGCCTTTTATTCCTTCCTCCATGTGGGATGGCTGATCAGGTTTGCTGGGAGCAGGGAGCACTTCTGTCTTGTCCCTGTCGATGGCAGGATAGGACAAGGGGGAAATGCTTTAAGATGAAGGATGGTAGATTTAGAATTGATATTAAAGAGAAATTCCTCCTTGTGAGGGTGGTGAGGCCCTGGCTCAGGTTTTCCAGAGGAGCTGTGGATGCTCTGGGTGGTGCTCTGGTGATGTTCTCAGCTGGCAGGAGTGGCTCTTGAGCTGCCCTTGAGCTCAAGCTTGGGAGATGTGCATTGTGCCAGCTGTGGAGAAATCAGCTTCACAGGGGTCTGGGAGCCACCAAGGGGCCCCACTGCCATTTTTAGAGCCCCATTTGACCAGACATGGAGGCAGTGGGAGGAATCCTCTGGGAATGGGCGCGATGCTCTGCCCCTGGTGCAGCCCCTTGCTGTGGTACTTCACACCCTCACACCAGTCACTGCCACTGCCCCATCCTTACTGGGACAGCCTCGAGGTGCCTGGAATGACTTATGAACAGCTCGTAGAAGAGACATATTTACTTAATAAATAAATACAAATAACATATGGCAGGTACTAGCATGAAATACACACTATTGATGTTGTGAGGGATGCCAAGGTCTGGGGCTGGAGCTTTGCCTAGCTCAGCTTAGCATGCCCAGCTGGCACTTACCAGGCTGGCCCTGGATAACAGCACTGATGGTGCAACCTGGAACTGCTCGAGGGCATGTCAGAAGCTACACACCTGGATGGACAAATATATTAACACATAGCAGCCAGGGAGGCTTTGCCTTAGGATGCCTGGGGACACAAAGTGTGCACTTCTCTGGGAACCTCGGGCACATCTCTGGGTGCCTGCCCAGGGCAGGTCCTGGGAGCTGCAGCGGGGTCATGGCACACATGGGCACACATGGGCACACGGCTGAGGGTCATGGCACACACAGCTGAGG
This sequence comes from Agelaius phoeniceus, assembly GCF_051311805.1. NCBI lineage: Eukaryota > Metazoa > Chordata > Aves > Passeriformes > Icteridae > Agelaius > Agelaius phoeniceus. The sequence goes on along the minus strand of NC_135279.1, from coordinate 1,053,161 downwards.
GTCATGGCACACATGGCACACACAGCTGAGGGTCATGGCACACATGGCACATAGCTGAGGGTCATGGCACACATGGCACACACAGCTGAGGGTCATGGCACACATGGCTGAGGGTCATGGCACACATGGCTGAGGGTCATAGCACACATGGCACACACAGCTGAGGGCAGGGGGAGATGGAGCCCCATGGACCCCAGGATGGTGCCAGGGCTCGTCCCCTCATCTCTGCAAAGCTTGGTGCAGAGCACAGGGGCTCTGCTTTGGCAGATTGGCAAAGCCTTGACCTAAAGCTGGGAGCTCTGCTGAGCTCAAGGAGGCAGCAGCAGCAGCTGGGTTTGGGGTTTGGGGCTGTCTCTGAGCTTTGGGCCAGCTGTCAGTCAGCAGAGACGGGCAGGGGCAGGAAGAGGATCGCCTTCTGGCCGTAGTGAGTCCGCGGGCCCAGCTTGCTGTTCCCGTTCTTCTTCAGCCCCACAAACCAATTCTTGTCCGCGTGCATTTTGGAGACGTAGGTGTTGTAATGGTTCTCCTCGAGCCTTTCCAGGAACAGACACTCCTCACCCAGTAACTGCTGCAAGAGAGCCCGGGGGAGGGACAGTGAGCCAGGGATGCTCCTGACGTGACAATCCCGGCCCAGCTCTCCCCTCTGAGATGCCATCCTGACCCACCTCTGAGATTTCCACACCCCACTAAAGCTCTTATTTAAACTGTGGGGTAGGTGGCCTCGATTTACTCCCCTGGACCACTCCTGTAGCAAGGTGTCTGTGACCTGGGAATTTTAATTGGCTCTTTAAATCAGCCCCATGCTCCATAAGCTGCTCCTGGCCCTGGCTCCTGCTCTGGCCCTGTGGTAGCAGCTGCAGGCTCAGAGCACAGAACCAGAACAGTTTGGGTTGGAAGAGACCTTAAAGACCCCTGAGCTCCAGCCCTTAGCCATGGGCAGGGACACCTGCACTGGCTGGCAGCTGCTGAGGGGCTGCAGAGCAGCTGCTGCTCCAGGTATGAAACACAATATTTATCAAGTGTCAGATAGGAAATACAATATTTGTCCAGAAGCAGGGCAGTAAACAGCATTATTTGCTAATTTATTTATGTCCCCCCAAAATAAAGCCAGATGCAGAGTGGCCGTGCAGCTGCCAGAGTCACAAACAGAGCCCAGCTTTGCCTGTGCTTTGCATCAGCCAGCTGTGGGATGTCTGCAGCCCTGCCCCAGGGATCCCCACACCTACCGAGCCGTAGAGCAGCCCCTTGGTGTCCATGGCCAGGTACTGCCCCGACTGGGTGCTCCTGATGTGCACCACGCCCACGCTCTCTGCACTCAGCTGCAGCTGGACTGGAGGAACAGCAAAACAACAGTGAGAGGAAAATAGGAAAAGTGGACAAAAAAGAGCTGCCAGGAAGTTTAGTGGGGTATTTTGTTGAAGTCTGGCTTATAAAGAGTTTATAGGAAACAGTACAGTGTGTAATAAAAGTGTCTCCTTGTACCCTCTTCTTCAAAGATATCCCACAGCCATCCTTTAGGAACCAAAGACCAATTTTCCCCTTATTTTACATCAAAAGAAGGGCAGCCTTTTGGTTACGATGCTGGAATGGGACACAGGAGATTGGGGTTTTAATTCTGGCTCTAATTTACAAATTTCTCATGTGGTTTGACAAGACACTTAAGGAGTGACACATGAAGGAGTATTTTGAGAGCTAAGCCAGGGATGGGCAGACTGCAGATGCCTGCACTGCAACCCCCTGATCCAAAGCATCCCACCCAGCTGTCTGCTCCAGCTGGATTTATCCAGAGTGTTGGAGAGTGGGGAAATAGAGAAGGCTGTGGCTGCAGTCACAGTGACTTGCAAATTCCAGCTCTTCCCAGTGATCCTTCCCATCTCGTAGGCAGCTTCTTTCCCTAAGATTTATAACAGCAATATTTAGGTTGGTTGGAATGAAGTATGAACGGATGTCTCGGCTCCAGCTCCTTCCTTCCTGTTTATATTTAATTTATTTATCCTTATTTAGATGAGGTAAAAGGCAGTGTTACCTCTTGGCCTGGTGGAACACCCATCGCAGTGAAATCTTTGCTGTAATGGTTCACATTCTTCATTTTTGGCATTTCCTGCTCAGTAAATGATATTAATTAGGAAGCAGTGTGGGTGCAGGTTTGCAGGAATACTTGGCCCCTGTCATGCCTGGTTTAGGCTGGGAATGTGCCCTGGGAAAACCCCAGCCCACCTGCATTCCCTGAGGTGCTGCAGAGCTGGGACCTGGCCAAGGAGCAGTCCAGGCAGAAAGGAGGGAAATGGGATGAAAACGATGACACTGCTCTAAAAACTGTTCCTGAGAGAGGGGAGTGAGGAACCCTCCTGCTGCCAATGGGATGTTGAGGTTTTTGGCCACAGAGGGAGTGAGAACAGTGAGTCCAGAGGAAGGAGCTTGTGCACTAAATTCTTTCAGGTTCTCTTCCAGGTCTGTACAGAGATTTCCTTCCATGAAGTAATGGCATGAAAGCAGGAAAAGGAGACTTTTTGTAGAGATGAGCATGAGCTTCATCCTGGAGAATCTGCAGAGTCCAGGTAAGATTTCTTTCCATTCCTTGGTGCAAGCTTGGAATGCCCACGTAAAGGACATGGGAAGTGGATCCTGATGTGGGGCTGCACAACAAAGGCCTAGAGAGAGCGACTCCTTCTGCTCTTCTTAGAGATCCTCCCTGATTCTGAGGCCATTTGAGAGAAAAATAAGAATTCTTGGCATTCGTCTGGAACAAAATGCACGTGGGCAGTTTGCAGGGCACTGGTGCGGCTGGAACGCTGCTGTGCCCTCTGGCCTCCCAATAAACCCTGGGTGTTCCTGTGCCTTGTCCCTCCCTGGGGCTGGCAGGTGCCTGTCCCAGCTGGGTGACAATGTCCCACAGTGCCAGCCATGTCTGGGCTGCTCCTCCTGCACACCAGGGAATGATGCTGAGCAGCTCCATCGTGTCCAAGGTGCAGGGGCAGGACCATGGGTGCTCAGAGCCAGGTACCTCTCCCCAAGGCTGCTCTGCTGGCCCTCAGCCCTTCCAGGAGTTTCCTCTGTAAATATTAGCGTGTTCCTGTATCCCAGTTCATGAGATCATTTACAGGAGGCTCCTTTCTGGCACAGGATTGCAAACACGTGGCCGTGGGCCAGCAGGCAAGGAGGTGTGAGCGTGCTGGGATGCAGGGCTGCCTGCCCTCCCTGCTCACGGGCACAGTGCAGCCCTGGCGGCCTCTCCAAGGGGATGCATCTGCTTTTCCAGAGGGAAAAGAGCTGTGCTGTGTGACAGCATCCGTGCTGTGAGGCAACAGCCTGGGCCAGGGCACCAGAGTGGGCTCATGGCCTTGGTGCCTCCCCACATCCCAGGAGATGCCATCTTCCCCCTGACCTCTCCTTCTGACTCCAGCAAAAGCTCTGGAAAATGCTGCTCACTGCCTGAGCTCATACCACCTCTCCTTGGTGTGTCTGTGAGCCCAGCCCCGTCTCTTGCAGATCTCTGGGATCATCCAGCCTTTCCAGGGGTTTGAGGGTTAGTTGCTGGGTTTATTCCAGGCTGGAGCTGCACGTTGTGTTTGTCCAGCCTCAGGGAGCCCCATCTTCATCCATCCCCCAGCACTGCCTCGTGCTGGGGAGACAGTGTTTGTAACTAAAACTCAGCTCTAAACTGCCTGTCAGTAACACAACAATAGCCACAGGAAAGGTTAAGTTTGGGGGAGAAGCCACACGTGTGCTTGTGGTTTAAAGAAAATAAAAGTGCTTTTCTTAGCACTTTGTAAGGCTGGCTTGGCTCCTCCCAGCCCTTCCTTCTAACGAGATAGGAGCCTGGCAGGGCCTGGTGTCGTTCCAGTAAATGTTCAGGATATGACCCCAGAGGCTGCTGCCAAGAGCAGGGGCAGAGCCCATCCCTGCTGCCCACAGAGCCCTGCAGGAGCTTTGCTGTGTGCCCAGCTCTCCTGGGCAGCAGGTTAAAAAATCCCCTGAAGAGTTTTTGGTCATGCAAGAGCACAAAAAAACCCCTTAAATTCCCAATGATTCCTCGGTGGGAGAAGTGGTGGTGTCTGCAGGAGCAGCTCCTCCCAGCAGAGGTGTCCCACCACGGGCTGGAGCCACCAGGGGCACTCACTGCAGGGATGGGGACAGATAAGGGGAGAGTGCCCGAGTAAAGGCTGTGGCACACGGCTGGCAGTGCAAGGACAGCACAGAGCTCCATGTGCTGCTGTGTGTGTGGGATGCCAGGCTGCCCTGAGCCCCCCTGCCAGGGCCAGCTCCCTGTGTGAGCCCGCCCTGCTGTGTCCCTGTGTCTGTCTGTCTGTCTGTCTGTCTGTCTGTCTGCCATGAGGGGAAGCCAGTGCCAGGCTCAACACTGGAGATAGCTATTGCTGTCCTTCAAATCTGCACTTGGACAGCACACACCTCACACCTCCCCTACTCTGGGTCCCAGCTGTGGGTGTGTTTGTCCCCAGTGAGGTGTGTTTGGCTCTAGGGATGTCTGTTTGTCCTCCTGGATGTGTGTTTGTCCCCAGTGAGGTGTGTTTGGCTCCAGGGATGTGTGTTTGGTTCCCTTGGAGGTGTGTTTGGCTCTAGGGATGTGTGTTTGTCCCCTTGGAGGTGTGTTTGTCCCCTGGGAGGTGTGTTTGGCTCCAGGAGGTGTTTTTGTCCCCTGGGAGGTGTGTTTAGCCCCTGGAGGTGTGTTTGGCCCCTGGGATGTGTGTTTGGCCCTAGGGAGATGTGCTGTCACACCAACCTCATCCAGAGCCCGTTTTCCCCCGCTGCCCCTTCCCAGCTGATGAAATCCCAGCACAAGGAGCCCCCCCAGCCCCGTTTTGCTCACTGTGCTCGTCGCTGCGGTCCCGGGTGCCATCCACGGTGCCGTCGGGCAGGATGCGCAGGAAGTGCCCCCCGTTGCTGCAGTACAGCAGCTTGGGCTTCTTGTAGCTGCCCGCGGGCAGGTCGAACTTCTCGGTCAGGGCGCTGAAGGTGCTGATCTCCCCCTCGGCCATCCCGCAGCCTCCTTCTCCCAGGGCTGCAAAGGAGGTGACAGCAGGGGTGACACCAGTGCTGGCACACGCTGCTGCTGCTGGGCTGCAAGGGAGGTGACAGCAGGGTGACACCGAGGGCAGTGCTGGCACACGCTGCTGCTGCTGCTGCTGCTGGGCTGCAAGGGAGGTGACAGCAGGGGTGACACCAGTGCTGGCACACGCTGCTGCTGCTGCTGGGCTGCAAGGGAGGTGACAGCAGGGTGACACCAGTGCTGGCACACGCTGCTGCTGCTGCTGGGCTCCAAGGGAGGTGACAGCAGGGTGACACCGAGGGCAGTGCTGGCACACGCTGCTGCTGCTGCTGCTGCCCGGCTTTAAAGGCAGCAGGGAGGGAGCCCGGGGGTCGCGGCGGGCTGGGGCTGGTGATTCACAGCCCAAGGGATGCTCCCCAGCGTGGGAGGTGTGCGGGGCTGTCTCCTCGCTGGGTGGGGCTGGGCAGGAGGGACTCTGTCCTTTTTAATTTTATCACGGTGAGCTCTGGTTTTGTTCTCCTTTCTATTGACGTGCGTGCTAAAATTACACGGTCAGAAAAGCAGTTTGGAAAACAGCCGGTGTCTGATTGGAACCCACAGGAGGCGGGAAGGGAGCCCAGGTAAAGCTCTCTCTGCACTATTATAACTCTCAAACACAATTATGACCAGGAATTGCAACACCCACTGCGTGTCAGGTAGTAAATATTGCTCATCTCTTGGCACTCTGCAGCTCACCTGCCCAGGACACACATGGAAAAGGTCAGGTTAGATGTGGTGGGAGATGGACAAGGGCCAGGAGCTTTCACAGCCTGAGCTGAGCAGATTTACCCAGACACTGATCAACAGCATTTGGAAATGGGAATTTTGAGTGCAGGATATGCCATGAGTCAAGCAGCAGCATCTCAGTGCCTGAAGGGGCTCTGAGAGAGCTGGAGAGGGGCTTTGGTCAAGGATCTGCAGGGACAGGATCAGGGGGAGTTCCACTGCCAGGGGGCAGAGCTAGATTCTGGCATTTTGGGAAGAAATCCTTTCCTGTGAGGGTGGGGAAGCCCTTGGCCCTGGCTGCCCCTGGATCCCTGGGAGTGCCCAAGGCCAGGCTGGACTCTGGGGCTTGGAGCAAGCTGGTCTCAGGAAAGATCATCCTGAAACCTCATTTTGCTGGAGACTGTGGTCACAATCCATGTTTAAGCAGATGCTGTGCCAAAACCTGAAGGCATCAGCAGACCAATCAAAGAAGGATGCTGTGGAGGCTGGGGGCTGGGAAGTGAGAAGTGCCATCACAGACATCAAGAGATGCCACAGGTGGGGCCAGAGTCCCACAGATATTCCAGGTACAGTCATGTTTTCAGCCTAGAAACTTCATCTGAAATCTCCCACAGATTCATTCTGTCTTTCATACACAGAGTTCTGTAGTGCTTGGAGAGAAGTGGATTTATGAACAGAAAAAGACATGGCACAGAATAAATCTAGATGCAGGAAGTTGCTTTAAATGTCATGTATTCCCACAGCTATATTATGGAAAATATTTTATAGTCACTGTTTATATGTGTTTATAGATTGTAAAAATGTCTCTTTAGGACTGAGTTGTGCTCCTGGTACGTTGGGATGGAGCCACTACCACGCTGTGTGGGTTTGCTGTGGTGCTTGGAGTGCCCTGGGAGAGACTGAGGGTGGCAGCTCTGCAGCACTCACACTCACACACGTGTACATGCACAGAGACTCTCTAAACACTCGCCTTTAAACTCTTTAGTATTTAAAAAGCTCTGCAAAAGCAGCTGCAAGAAGGGGAAATTACTCCTGGAAATGGATCCCAGATGCCTGCAGAAGGTAAAAACCTCTGGAAGTTGGATTGCTAGAGATGGACCCCTGGAGATGGAGAGTGTGGCTGTTGGTGAGAGCACCCCCAGTGCCAACTCTGCTTTGTGCACAGACTCCAGGCTCTCAGACCCCCCATCTGACACAGACTGGGATTTTGGGAAGTGCTTTCTGGAGTGACAGCACAGGCCAGCCCCCACCTATTGCCATGAGGTTGGAGATGCAGCCTCAGAAGCTCTGTGGCTCCTGGTGGTTTCCAGAGCAGGTGATGCCAAAGACAGACTCAAAATCTTTGTTTGACACCATTATCAGGTGAAATTATTTCTTAGAGTGTCTGGTCCCTACATTTATTTTTCTCTCAAGGCACCATAGTGCAGTAGCTCAGCTTCCTTGCCAGCTGCCAGCCCTTCCCTGAAGGAAAGGCCCCAGGTCACCCAGGGCGGCACACGGGGCTCTGCTCCTCCACTGGGCTCTAATCAGCATCAGCAACATTGGGTCATTTCCTGGAACCAAAGCTTTTCTTGAACCTTTATCTGAGGGTAAAAGGCACCCAGAAGTCTCCTGGTTTGATGATGAGTGGTACTGAGAAGCAAACATCCCAGATCCAAGGGCTCTGAGCAGGATCTCAGCAAACTGCAGCCAGGAGTGAGGAGCAGCCTGGATTCTACCACAGTCACCTCAGGGTCTGAGGGCATCTCCAGACAGCTTGACCAGAGCAGCTCAACTGGGAACAGCTTCTTCATCATCACTGATTTCTCTGAGGTTATTTTTGCTATTTTTAGCAAGACTCCAGTACTTGCCAGCTGCCCTGAGTGCCCCAGCAAAGCTCAGTGAACACTTTTCCACTCCCCTTGTCTCCCTGTGCTAAATACTATTGCTGTTCTCAGACTTTATGGCCATGGAGTTGTTCCTCTATAAACACCACCACTCATGGCCCTAGCATTATGCTTTTGGCAGGAACATGTTAGGTTTTTATGGGAATTAAAAAGCTCGAGTGAGAGAGAGAACCTGAACCAAGGACAACATAAAGGGCCTTATTTCTTTGGGTAGGAGCCCAACAATGCTATGAAATAGCTCAAAGCAGAACAGAAAGCTCTCTCAAATATGCAAAACCGAGAGACACCACACTCCAGAGGTTACTTGGTGCCCTATGGAGAGAGGAAAATATTCCAAGAGGAGGTGGCTGTGAGGGGCATGGCTGCTGCTGAGCTCTGACCCCCCTGGTGACACCAGGACTGGATCTGGAGCCTGTTTGTCCACGAGCAGCTGTGTTTGTGGCTCCTCTCTCCTGCAGCTCTGTGCACAGAGAAAGCCCCCACGAGGAGGAGTCCCTGGGAGCTGCAGCCAGGGCACCTGCTCCAGGACAGCCCCAGGACAGCCCCAGCTCCATCTGCAGCATGGGGGGCTGAGGGCACCCAGCTCTTCCTCCTGGATGGAGATGCCCGCACCCCAAAGGACCAGAAAAAATTTCTGAAGGTAAAAAAAGCCTTAAGAAGCGAGTTAAACCCAAATGTTCATTTGATCCAGGCCGTGCTGAGCCGTGGTGGCTGCTCTGAGCTGCTCCCTGCAGCTCTGAGGGAGAGGAGCCCAGGGCAGGGCTGGAATAGCTGTGAAATTCTGAGAAGTTTGGGGTCGGTTCCAAACTTTATCACTGGCCAAACCAGTGGCTTTGATGTGAAATCCCAAACTCTGTGAGCATCTGACTGTGAGCATGGAGGGCTGGTTGTGCTGCCAATATCAGGCTGTGAGCTCTGAAATAACAGCACATGCTGGGAGCCATGAGGGAACCTCTTCTCCCTGCCTTAGAGCTGTGCAGACTTCACCACACAGCACTTGTTTGCATGGCAGAGGTGGTGTTGATGGAAATGAGGGGGATTCCTAATGGTCCAAAAGTTTTCTGCATGTCAGAATTGCCAGGAATTTTTGTGCCTTTTTTTTTTTTGTTTTTAATGGCTCCTGTGGCACAAATTTAGTTGCCAGCAAAGACTCAACCCAGAGGTAGCCAGCTGAGGTGAGCCTTTTTTCCTTGGGTATGAAATACCTGGCTACTACATGGAGGAAAGCAGAAGTATCTCACCTACTGGGTTAAAACCAGATTGGATTGATTCAAATGCATCAACATTTTCCTTGGCTTTGGACACAATCTTTTATGTAGGGTTGGAAAGAAATGTTCTGCATGGCCTCTGAGTGGAAATGGTGATGAAAAGTGCAGCTAATCACAACTGTCATTTAGATGATCAGCTAGAGATCACCCAGAGAGCTCCAGAGAGATGAGAAGCTGCTAAAGCCAGGAGTCTCCTGAGGCTTTGTCCAGCTCTGGGTAATGAGATCAGTGTCTCGTGAACCTGGCTCTGGTGAGTTCAGTGGAAGCACTCCAGTTGGTTTCACTTTGGAAAGTGTTATTTTCTCCATTAAAGCAGAAATGCTGTTTGTTCCAGGACGTGTGACTCAGCTGGGATCAGACAGCATCACCTCCTGGTGGGCTCCCTTCCCATTCCCACTGTGACTGCAGCCACCTGAGCACAACAGTCCCTGCCCAGGCAGCTCAGACACTCCGTGTGGAATGGAAAGCATTTAGAACAGGTGGAATATTTGTAAGGAATTCAAGTTCTGCGTGTCCTTTCCCAGGGGTTCCTGTGGTTTTTGGGGCAGTCTGAGATCTACCTGGGCATGTGGAACAAACATCTCTCAGATCAACAGGGATTTTCTTCATTCCAAGTTTTAGAGAACCATTTCATGGGATGGATTTCCTCGTCCAGGAGAGGATTAGGCACCAGGCAGAGGTGTCCTCATGCTCTGGCTGCTGCAGGAGCAGCTTGGTGGGTCTGGGGTTATCAGCATGGGCTGCCTCCCCTCCCAAGGGCTGGCAGTGCAAGGCACAGCTCAAATTCCTTGGCCTGTACATCCTCTCAGAAGGATTTAATAAATGATTAGGCAAAGCAGATGATAAATATGTAATAGATCACTCTGTGAGTATCAGTGGAATGCATTGCCTCGTTTCTAGGCTTGTTTATGGCCAGGTGATTTTATCTCTAGTGATGTGATTAACTGCTTAATGAAGTATTTATCAGCCAGGTTTTAGCCTTTGCAAGTGGAATATGTTGTGTGAAGTGCAACCAAAAGCATAAAAATCAATTTAACTAATGCCTGCTGTCATCATCTGCTGCTCTCCACCAGAAAACAGCCATCCCACCCAGTCACACTGGATTTGTGGCAGGAAGAACAGAGGGGCTGTAAAGCTGAAACTTCAGCAGTTTCCTGAGTGGTGTCACTAATGGCTGATGACCAACAGAACAGCATCCCGGGAGGGACAGGGTTACCCCAGCCCTGTGCCTTCAGGAGTGCCCAAGGGGAAGCCCCATCCCTGCTCCAAGCCAGGTGTGGCTTTTCCAGAGCTCTGAGCCCGGGGCAGCCCAGCTGCTGGGACAGCCAGTGCAGCCTCCCACCGCTGGTGCTGTCTGTGGGGAGGCAGGAAAACCAAGGCATCCTCCCCTTTCTAATTACCTCCCACCCACGGCCCTTGGCCATCCGGTGATTAACTTAATTGCAGCTCCAGCCCCAGGAGCAAATGCAGCCCCAGAGCAGGAGCTTTGCCAGAAGGGCCTTGTCCCTGTGTCCTGTCTGGGCTGGGAGCAAGAGCAGGGACAGGGGCAGGAGCAGCCCTGGCTGCACACACAGACCCCATGGATCCCACTGGACCTGTCCTGGGTTAGGGCCCTCCCTCCCAGAGCAAGCCGGGTGTGTGGGACCTGCTGGGTGGGGAGAACACCTGGACAGGGAATCACCAAGGCTCAGTCCCTGCAGCCGAGGATGGGCTGCTCCCAGGGGACAATGCAAGCACCCTGGGCTTCCCCTTCCCTCCAGGATGCAGCAGGTCCTGTCTGCCCTTTCCAGGTGCCCTTTCCCTCTCCCAGGCTTGTGCCAAGGCCAGTGCCAGGCACGGTCCCTGCTCCTGTGCTCTGCTGCCTCCCAGCACGTGGGGCTGGCTGGGAGCAGCCACTGACAGGTGCCACGAGTGACACCAATCTCATCCCTGTCACCGGAGGAGGAGGAGGGTGGCTCTGTGCTGCTGAGGACTCAGGGACAATGTGCCAGGCACAGGACCCTTGTTTTGGGTTTGCCCCCTCAGGTATGGGCAGGGCTGTGGGCACCTCTCCTCCCTGGACCTGCCTGTGCCTGGCTTCCCGGGAAAGGCGTCGGGAGGGAGCGGGAACCGTGTGAGGTGCAGCTGATCGGGGCTGGCCGGAGTGTTCTGGGATGATGTGGGAATGCCCTGGGGGCAGGGGGACTCTGTGTGCCCTTGGCTCCTGCTCAACAGCCCCAGGCTGGGGAGGGGTCCCACCGGGTTCCTGCAGTGACACTGCAGTGACCTCTCCACTGTCCCTGTGCAGTGACCTCCCCACTGTCCCTGTGCAGTGACCTCCCCACTGTCCCCATGCAGTGACCTCTCTGCTGTCCCCATGCAGTGACACTACAGTGACCTCCCCACTGTCCCCGTGCAGTGACCTCTCCACTGTCCCTGTGCAGTGACACTGCAGTGACCTCTCCACTGTCCCTGTGCAGTGACCTCTCCACTGTCCCCGTGCAGTGACACTGCAGTGACCTCTCTGCTGTCCCTGTGCAGTGACCTCCCCACTGTCCCTGTGCAGTGACACTGCAGTGACCTCCCCACTGTCCCCATGCAGTGACACTGCAGTGACCTCTCCACTGTCCCTGTGCAGTGACCTCTCCACTGTCCCCATGCTGTGACACTGCAGTGACCTCTCCACTGTCCCCATGCTGTGACACTGCAGTGACCTCCCCACTGTCCCCATGCAGTGACACTGCAGTGACCTCTCCACTGTCCCCATGCAGTGACCTCCCCACTGTCCCCATGCAGTGACACTGCAGTGACCTCTCCACTGTCCCCATGCAGTGACCTCCCCACTGTCCCCATGCAGTGACACTGCAGTGACCTCTCTGCTGTCCCTGTGCAGTGACCTCTCCCCTGTCCCTGTGCCACCTGCCACCCCCGCTGTCCGTGCAGGGCATGGGCACAGAGCCAGACCACAGAGCCCACTGTGGCTGTCTGGGCTGGCGCTGCAGGTGTGGCTGCCCCGCACACCCACGGACAGACGGACGGACGGACGGCGCCGAATTACAAACTCCAGCCCAGGAGTTCCCTGTGTGCTGTGGATCCCAGCAGTGGCCTGGCTCTCCTGTTGCACCATGTCCCCTGTGAGCCCTGCAGTGCCACCCCTGTGCTGAGCCCTGTTCAGGTACGTGTCTGTCCGTCTGTCCTGGCCGCCCTCTGCTACCCTCAGGGCCCAGCTCCTCCCAGGCTGCTGCTGCTGCTGCTCAGGGCTGGCACTGGGGGGAAAAGCAGGAATGCTCACACGGTGTCAGGCTGCTCTTCCTGCAGCTGGCCCTCTAAAGGGTGGCCAAGCCCAGCCGAGGGTTGGCCCCAGCTTCAAAACTGGGATTTGAGTTTGGGCTCAGCCTTTGTGCCCTGTCCTTCCCCAGGGAAGCAGAGGATGCTGGAATCGAGGGTTTCATCTGCAGGCCAAGTGAAAGCCCACATCCATCCTGGTGGTTAACCATCAGCAGATATATCATCGCTCAGAAATCCAACCTCCTCCAGCACAGCCTCGCTCGGGGCTGTTCCAAGGAAAATCACTTGGGTTTCTGGGCTCACCATAGGCTCAGCAGTGATTTACCATGGAAATGTGCAGGCAGTTAATGGTGTTCATCCTGCAATGTTTGTGTAAGGGCTATACAGCTGCTCTTTTTAACATCTAAGTAAGCCTGGCTGGAAGAATCCTGTTCTTAATTCTGTTGCCCAATGTCTCATTTTAAATTCAGTCTCTAGTACCCCTGAGTTTTTTCCTCCAAGCTGCCTGAGTAAGGAGCTTAAGCTGTTGCTCAATAACAGTGCGATAAAAGCTTGAGTTAATAATGGCTATTACCAGGAAAATCCTCCAATAAATAATAATTTTCTTATCTGCATGACTTTGGGACTGGAGAAAACTCCTCCCAGTGAAAAGCTGCAGCATGTAGGAGTGGGCAAGGAGTGTTTCAGATGAAAGATCAGAGCAGGGCAAGCTCAGGGCTGAATCTTGTTAAATGGAGATGAGTGGGTCAGCAAAAAAACTGGAATTAGTGTTGCTAAGTAGTCACTGGAGTAAAATAAGGAGAGCAGCTGTGCATCTCCACCTCTTGTGGTCTGTGGAGGCACACAGGTCACTGCTTTGTCTGAGTTCTTCGGGCACAAATGGGGGAATTCTCACTTGTGGCAGTGGTGGCTCTGAGGGCCATGGACACCGAGCTCTCTGTGTGTCACCCTCATCTCTGGCCTGGGAAGGAGCCTGAGTCACTGACTGGGACCTGCCAGAGCCCGTGGAAGGTACAGCCCTAATCCCGCTGTCCCAGACAGGGCACACCTGTGTCCCTGCAGAGCTGGGCACCTGTCTGGCCCTTGCTGTGACAAGTGTGACCACAGGCTGTGTGCCAGCAGCAGGAGCAGGCAGGGCGGCCACGCTGCTCCAAGGAAAACAGAGCCTGCCTTGGCTTTCCATTACACAGCCCTCCGAGGGAAGGGATGTGTTTGGGTGCTCTCCCGCCCCTTCTCATCTCTGTAAACAACAAAGCACCACAAAGGGCGCAGAGCAGGGCGGAAGGCTGCAATTTTAACAACCTGCAGAAGCTCAGGCCCTGAGGTTTCACCCACGCTGGCTATTTGCAGCTCCTGAGGGGGAGTTCAGAGACACCGTGGCCTTTGTTGTGCCCGTGTTTCCACAGCTGCTCTGGGGCCACGGGGATGCAGCCAAGGATCATGGAGTCACAGGATGGTCTGGGTTGGAAGAGGCCTTAAAACTCCTCCTGTCTCATCCCTGCCATGGCAGGGATACCTTCCACTGTCCCAGGCTGCCCCCAGCCCCAGTGTCCAACCCAGCCCTGGACACTTCCAGGGATGGGGCAGCCCCAGCTGCTCTGCTGTGATGCTTGTGATAATCAAGACAGAAAGATGCCCTGGGTTGTCTAAGTGGAAAAAAACCCCACACTAAACCAAAAGTTTTGTGACCAGCAGGCAGAGTGTGGGGATCAGCAGTTGCTGTGCCCCCTGCCCAGCTGGCAGTGCCACAACCAGGACCCCAGTGGGGTTTTACCTTTTCCTCACTCTTGAGCTGCACATTCAGCCCTGCACTGGGATCCCTGGGCCATCAGTGAGCATCCCCTGTGGTTTGGGGAGGATCACATCCCCAGCAGGGTAGGTGTGAGCTCCACAATCCCCATTTGCAGTCTGGCAGCCACTAACTCTTCCCATCAAGTGGGAGCTTCTGTGAACACCCTGCAGCAATGGGAATCCTGAGGAAGGGGAAGGGAGGCTGTTTTAATTGGTGTTAAATACTTGTGCTTTCTGTCCAAGATTTGAACTTCGGTAGAGAGTCAAGTATAAAGGAAAGATCTGAGCTCAAGGCTGACACCCAGGCCTAAATTAAGAGCCAGGAGCAAGGACAGACTTTGTGAGCAGCAGAGGGCCGTGAGTCATGGATGAACTGTGTGTCCAGACTGCTGTGGGCAGTGGGCAAATCCTTGGGAGGATGGCTCAGGGCAGACAACACCACTCCCAAAAGGAGTCTGAAGGGGACAGAAGGGTTTTAGATGCCATGCTGTGAGTCAGTGGTACCTGGGCACAGCAGCCAGCCTGGCTCCCACAGCCTGGGAAAGCTTTCCTGCCCTGTCCTCAGGGACTGCTGCCAGCTTTGATGCTGTGGGCTTGGGAATCTGCCTGTGGGATCCCAGCTTGGTCCTTTCCCCAGCAGCCCTCTCAGTCTGGTGCTTTCCCTGGGCAAGGGACAGAGTCTGGGGACAGGGAAAGCACAAACAGAAGGGGAAAGGGTCCTTCTGAGCTCACTCTAAGGGGATTCTTCTGAGCTCACTCTAAGGGGGTTCTTCTGAGCTCACTCCTGAGTTCAGACCCAGCAGAATGGGGTTTGTTACCTAATTAAAACACAGGTCAGGCTTTAAGCTGGACCATGGGTGCATGTTAATGATGCTGTGCTGGGGTTAGTAGAGCTTTATTTAGCACTGGATGTGTGTTAGCTGTTCTTGAAGGGAATTCCTAAATATTGACCTTGGCACTGTGAGGGTCTGTCTCAGCCTTTCTCTGCCACCTTCGCCAGAAGGAAATGAAGCACTTTTGTTATTCAAGGTTTTAGAGGGAAAAGCAGGAGCTGTGGCAGACAGTTTTGTCCCTGCAGGTGCCAGGTGCAGACTGTCTCTGCCTCCTCAGGGCTGGAGGCCAGAGCTGCCTGCAATCCAGGCACAAGTGCCCATCCCTTGGTGGGCAGTGCCACCTGCCCTGTTAAACAGTGGCAGATTTTGGGAATATAAACCCTGCAAGTCACCGATTGCTGCTGCAGCTGCTCTGCATGGCCCTGGCCTCTGCTTTGGTTCTCTAACAGCTTTAAAGCAACAGATTCTGGTGTTGGAAACAAGGGAAGAAACAGGAACTGAACACTGAGTCAGGCACCTTTCAAACACGGGGGAGAGGGAGGATTCCTGCACCCAGCAGAGACCGTGACAGGGCCATTGTCTCTCCCTGAACCGGTATTAAACAAATCCTTCTGCAAAGAGATTTCTAATGTGAGGTTTCTCTTTGAAAGACAGACCCAGCCAGACCCAACCCCCAGGATAATCCCCAACAGATTTGCACTGACAGCCAATCTACACAGGATTCCTAAAAATGCCCCAGCCATGAGTCAGTGCCTGCTGTGCCCAGGAGGGAGAAGTGCTGGTACCCAGGGGCAGCCTGGGAGGTCAGGGCAGCCTTTACCTCCCGGGAATATACATTTATTTCCAGGGAATATTTACTAAAAGGGTTTGTAAAATACAGTGCAAGTGCTAATGTGCTTTGAGGCCAATAAAGAAGGGGCAAAAAAAAAAAAAAGGAGATGGAATAAGCAAGAAAGACTGAAAGAGAAATGGAGGCTAAAGGTGAGAAGGAGGAGTCACAAGGAATTGGAGTCACAAGGTTGGGGAGGAAAAAAAGTAAAGGCCGAGGAGTGCAAGAGAAAAAAACATTGATCAGAAATAAAAACAAAGAGAGAAAAAATAGAGGCTGCAAAAGGGTAGAGGGCCAAGAAAGTGTGGGAGGGGGGAAGAAATGCAGAGGCTGAAAAGGGCAGGAGGCCAAAATAAAGTGGGAGGCCAAAAGAAAAGTAGAGACAAAATAGTGGAGGGTGAAAAGGGGTGGGAGGCTGAAGAGGCACATGAGACATACGGGAAGGCCTGCCCAAAGAGGGGTCTAAAGTTTAATGGGTTCCTCAGGCAGGATGGGCTCCCTGGTGATAAGGCAGCACAATGTCCAATTGTTCTCCCTGCACACCGGGTCAGCCCAGCTTCCTCCTGCCCGGGCTCTGCAGGAACACACACTTGGGTTTGGGCTGGACAGAGCTGGGCTCTGCAGGAACACACACTTGGGTTTGGGCTGGACAGAGCTGGGCTCTGCAGGAACACACACTTGGGTTTGGGCCGGACAGAGCTGGGCTCTGCAGAACACACACTTGGGTTTGGGCTGGACAGAGCTGGGCTCTGCAGGAACACACACTTGGGTTTGGGCTGGACAGAGCTGGGCTCTGCAGGAACACACACTTGGGTTTGGGCTGGACAGAGCTGGGCTCTGCAGGAACACACACTTGGGTTTGGGCTGGACAGAGCTGGGCTCTGCAGGAACACACACTTGGGTTTGGGCTGGACAGAGCTGGGCTCTGCCCAGGCTCCAGCCAGACCCAGAGCTCTGCAAGCCCTCTGGATAAACTTTCCTCCAGCTCCACCCAGCCCAGGGGATCAACTCTTCCTCCTGAGCTCCCTAAATGACTTTGGCCTTCCTCCCACTGCTGAGACCTTGATCTTCCTCCCAGCTGAGGCAGCTCCTGATGCAGCTGGCTCTGGCTCCTTGCCCTTACTCCCAGCCAGCTGAGCCAAATGGAGCCCAGGACCCCGGCACGGTGGGGACAGGGACAGGAGCTGCTGCTGTCAGGGGGACAGGGACAGGAGCTGCTGCTGCCCTGTCAGGGGTTTTGCCTTTGCTCCTGAAGGAGCCAGGAGGCTGCAGGGGCTGGCAAGGGAAGGGGGCAGTGGGGACATGTGGCCCCAGAGTCTCAGCCTGACACCTGCACCCCCAGCCGGGGAGATTCCAGCCTGCAGAAATTTGTGTTTGGCTGAGAGCAGCTCAGAGCTCAGGCCATGCTGGTGATGAGGAGTTTTGGCTGTCAGGCCCATCAGGATAATCCTGGTGGTGTTATTTCAGCCATAAATCATAGAATCAGCACAGAATGGTTTGGATTGGAAGGGACCCTAAAGCCCATCCAGTTCCATCCCCTGCCATGGCAGGGACACCTTCCACCATCCCGGGTTGCTTCATCCCCTGTCCAGCCTGGCCTGGGGCACTGCCAGGGATGGGGATCCCTAATCATACCTAACTGCCCAGAGAAGCTGTGGCTTCCCCAAACCATCCTAGAGTTCTGTGATTTATTTGTTTTGCATCAAAAATGAACCATTTATAGTGCTGTGTCACTGCAACAATTTTCCTTTCTGTTTGTTGTTCTGTCTGATTGGGGTTTTTTTTAGTTTGTTTGGTTTTTTATTTTTTTTTAATTGTCCAAATATTGTGTTTTGCCATTTTAAATATTTGGGTTTTAGTATATTTCTATTCAAATTCTGATCCGGGCTTCTGCTTCTACCCGGAGCTTCAGGTGAATCTGCAGTAATTTGGAGATTGCCATTTGGAATGATGCTGCCATCACTGAGCCACTCCTCCCTCCCAGGATTTGGGGGCACCTGCAGGGTTTTGGGGGGCTTTGTCCCAGCTGGGGGAGCATCACGCCGGCCCCCCAAAGCTGTCCCTGGGGAAGGGACCTGCTGCCTCACACATCCCAGCCCGACCCTGCCCGTCGGAGCCTCCCTGTGCCCTGAGTGCCTCCCCTGGGCATCCACGGGCATCCCGGGGGATGCCGGAGCCTCCGGCGGCAATCCGTGCCCTGGGCTGTGTCTGAGCATCCCGCGGGGCTCCGTGGGGCCCTCAGGGGGGCTCAGCCCCCGGTCCCGCCGCCCCCCGCCCCGCACCTACCGGCGGCTGCGCGGCGCTCCCGGCGGCGGCTCCCGAGTGCGCGGGGAGAGCCGGGCTGGAACGGAGCGAGCGGGGACGGTGAGGATGAGGAGGAGCTGCCTCGGGGCGGGGGAGCGGCGGGAGGATGCGGGGGGAGGGAAGGGGAGGCCGAGCGCATCCACCCGCAGCGGGGCCGGGCACCTGCCGCACTGCCAGCCCCGGGCGGCGCGGGGGGCGGCGGCTGCGGGAGCGGGAGGGCGCCAGGAGCGGGCAAAGCCCCCGCAGCCGGAGCAGCACCGGCCTCCCTGTCCCTCGCGTTTCCCTTCCCTGCGGCCAGGACATTCCTGCGGCGCTGGGCGTCTCAGTGCCCTCCGGGAAGGCGATGACCCCTGATCCCAGCCAGCCCCGGGCAGCGGGGACGGGTGTCTGCCCTCCCCTTGGGGGTCCCTGCCATCCCTACGGGGGTCTCTGCCATTCCTAGGGTGGTCTCTGCCATTCCTAGGGGGGGTCCCTGCCATCCCCATGGGGGTCCCTGCCCTCCCCTTGGGGGTCCCTGCCATCCCTAGGGTGGTCTCTGCCATTCCTAGGGGGGTCTCTGCCATTCCTAGGGTGGTCTCTGCCATTCCTAGGGGGTCCCTGCCATCCCCTTGGGGGTCCCTGCCCTCCCCGGGGGCAGCTGCCGAGAAGGGCCCGGGGCAGCCACGGGGCTATGCCGGGCACGGCTGCGTTCCGCTGGCACCGGCAGAGCTTGGCCTTAAAAGCCGAAGTGTTCGGGAGCGCTGTCAGGCGGATGAAATGCAGCTCCGTGTCCCCGGGGACGGCGCTGGAGCCTGGGGGCCGAGCTGGCTCTGCCCTTGCTGGGGGCCACGGGTGGGCTCGGGGGGTACCGGGGCGGGCTCGGGGCTCGGGGGATGCCAGGGTGGGCTCGGGGGGTACCGGAGCGGGCTCGGGGCTCGGGGGGTACGGGGTGGGCTCGGGGGGTGCCAGGGGTGATCTCGGGGCTCACGGGGTGGGTGCAGGTTGGGGTGCGGCTGTGCGGGGTGCGAGGTCGCTGCCGCAGCGCTAATGAAGCTCTAATGAAGCACTAATGAAGCACTGGCGGAGCCCGAGCGATGATTTCAGCGCTTGGCCGGGCTCCACGAGCCCTTTGATGCGGTGATGTTTAGGCTGCGTTATCTAAAGCTCGCTCAGAACAGGCTTTCAGTCGCGGCTCACGTGGAGCCAGCGTGTTTGGACAGGCATTCCGGGCTGGAAATGCCCGCAGCCCAGACGTTTGGATAAAACATTCCCGAGCTGACCGTGGTTACCAGCGCCTGCTGGGGACAGCTCCGAGCGCTCCCCACAGCGCAGGTGCATTCCGAGCTTTCCGGACATAGCAATATACTTTTTTTTCCTCCCCCTTTATTTTTAATAATCCCACCCAAGATTTCACCTTGTTTTTTCAGAAAATAAAAAATAGGCATAACCAAACATTCCTGAATCTGACAGAGGAGCAGGCCTGGCTTTGCCTCAGGCTCTCCTGGACTAAAGGCATGGGGCTTTTGAGGACGTGGGGAAGATTAGGAAATGCTGGTCCATTTTCTCACTGAAGGGAAGGAACATCCCCCTTGTTTCGGAGCTGCCGGGGCTGCCCCCTCCCTGCAGCCCAGCCCTCCCCACTTGCCCGGCTGCCCCTGCCCCTGGTCGTGGCCGGCACTCAGCAGCCCCGGTGCGGTGCTTTGCAGGCGGTGTCCTGCCAAATTTGTGTCCTTTCTGCCTGTGCCGAAGGCTGAAGGTCCCGGGATGGAGCCAAGAGCCGGAGCGACGCAGACACAGAGCAAACATGGACTTGGGCAGCGGGATCTGCGCCGGGCACGAGGGAGAGGAGGCTCGGCCAAAACCCGGGCAGCGACCGTGCTGCAGTGGCCCCGGGCCCTGCCCCGAGAGCCGGAGGGATGGGGACAGAATGGAAATGGGGAACACTGCAGGGGTGGGGGCACTGCAGGGATGGGATCAATACAGGGATGGGGACCCTGCCTCGGCAGCAGCTCTGGCTCCCCCCTGCCCTCCCCTGGCCAGCCCTGCCTGGGCAGTGCCAGCAGCACCTGCAGCAGGGGCCTGTGCTGTTTCTCAGGCTCTCGGGATGGGTTTGGTGGGTGCTGCTGCTGCAGTTCCTCTCCTGTCCCTGCCTGTGGTCAGGAACCTGCTCACCTCACACCCCCCCTGGGCTCCAAGCCCCACCAGTGCCAGCTCCCGGGCCCGTTGGGCAGCACAGAGAATCTTTAACCACGGAGCCCCGAGGAAGCTGCAGGTGCTCCCCTGCCTGGCCCCATGCACAGGCAGTGCCTGTGAGGGCAGCTGAGCCCCAGCCCCGCTGTCCTGGCGCCTCCTCATCCCCCAGACCACGGCCCCACAGCAGAGACGACTTAAACAAAACTTCCTGTGCGTTTAGAGTGAGACCCTCGAGATCCTCCAGTCCTGCTTTGGTTCCATCCCTCCTGTGATGATCCTGGGAGCGCTCGGCGGGCACGGCTCAGCCCAGAACGAGCTGGAACAGCACCGAGGTGCAGAGCCCCGTCCTGCTCCTGCCAGCCCCCAGAGCCGGGCCAGAGGAAAGGAGACCCAGCTGCTCCTCAGCGCCACACACGTGGAGCTGCTGAGCTCGGCCAGGAGCTCAGGAACCAGGAACGCGCCGCAGACCCTGTGGGAAAGCGCCGCAAAGCCCCCGGGGATGTGGGGAGTGCAGGATGCTGGAGGAGGCACTCACCTGAGCAGGCCCGAGGTGCGCAGGGCTGGGCGCTGGGAGGCAGCGGGGCGGGCAGGGATGTGCGGGGGTCACCCTGCCCCTCGCTCCACCTCCCGGAGCCTGGCAGGGGCACAGCCCGGCCCCTGCAGCACCCGCGGTGCCCCCGAGCCGGGCAGGGCCCGCTGGCACCGGGAAGGCACCGGGAAGGCACCGGGAAGGCACCGGGAAGGCACCGGGAAGGCGCCGGGAAGGCGCCGGTCCCGGCCGGAGCGGAGCGGCCCCGGGGCTGGCGCTGCCGCCGCGGCTCCGCACCCGCGCAGGACGAGGAAGTATGGATGGATAATCCTGCGCCTTGCTATTTTTTTCCTCTCATGTGATCTTGTTTTTGGACGGCTATTTTGGGGCTGGACTCCAGCCCAGGTGAAAGACAAGGATTGAATCCAGCCTCCCCCTTCCCGGAGGCCCTCCCAGGACCTCTGCCCGCCCGCGGGGACAAGCCCTGCCACCAGCTCTGCCACCATCCCTGCCCGCTGCAGAGCCCTTTCTGTCCCCTCGTGCCCTGGACAGCACACGGGGGGCTGATGGAGCCCGGCTGTGCCGAGCGCACCGGCCCGGCCACCCCGGCCACCCCGCCCCGCGACATCCCCAGGGCTGGCACCGCCACCGGCACCGGCACCGCACCCGGAGTGTCCCAGCAGCGTTTGCCTCTTGGTGCCCGTTTCCCGCAGCCCAGCCTGGCAGGAAGCTGGCGGGAGATAAATGCATTAAAAATATGCTCGGAGCGTGCAGCAGCCTGGGAGAGAACCGCGGCCATCAGCCCCCGGTGCCACCAGTGCCGGCAGGAGAGGCAGAGGAGGGGACAGCGCAGGACAGGCACAGGAGGGGACAGCGCAGGAGAGGGACAGGAGGGGACAAGGGGGGCTCTGCGGGCCCCTCCATTCCATGTACAGCAGTCCCGATCCTGTGGGCATCCTGCCCTGCCTGCCCCTATGAGGACATCCTCGGGGACATCTTGGTGCCACACGCTCAGCACTGTCAGGATGAACATTTTTATCCTATTTGTGCCTTTCGAGCCTGTGAATGAAAGCTGCCGGGGCCCAGTGGGGCACTGGGGGTGCAGGTGTGGGGCAGAGCACGGATGGCAGGGATGTGACATCCATGGAGCTGGCTGTCCCCACGTGCACGCGTCACTGCGGGCACACCGTGTCCTTCCGCGGCGGGTGGTGGGAGGAGTGGGTGCCTAAACTGAGTCTTTGCATGACTAAAACTCGTTAAAGGTCCCCGTGATGAGTCCCAGGGAAATTCAGATCTGGGAGAAGCTGGTTTGGCACTGACTGCACAGCACCAGGGGACAGGTGAGGGACAGGACCCACCACGTGAGGCTTCGGTCAGAGGTGGGTGAGATTTGGGTTACAGAGAAATGGGTCATTCCAGAGCTGTGCTAAGGATGTGAAAAATTCAGGTCCAAAAATTAGATGTCACTTATTTTTTCAGCCTATGTCCGAGTCTTTATTTTTTTAAAAAATATTTTATATATTAAGTTTATGACAAATATATTAAATGTAGATTAAAATGTAAAACTATTAAATTGTATTATTTGTATTAAATACTTATTTAATTGTTTTCTTATTCCTGCTTCCCATTAAGTTTTATGTGAAATAAGGAATTGATCTCTGACACTTACCAAGTGCTCTCTTTTTGGGGGGCCTCTCACCAGGGCCAAAGCTTTCCTCTTGCAGTCTCTCCAAATTAGGGTGTTTATCCCAACAAGGTGGGTTTTGGTGACCAGAAACTCCTACGAAGCCACTTTTCCCTTCAACAATCTTTGAAGAGCGAAGAGGGGGAAAGCCACTTTGTAAAGGTAACAGAGGTTTTAATGAAGGAAAAGGTGAATAAAATGAGCTGGGAACCCCCCGCGGCAGGGAGAGGGAGGCGCAGGGAGGCTCCGGGGCCGCCAGAGGGCACCGCGGAACCGCAGCAGCACAGCTGGGCACAGCTGGATGGGGGCGGGCACAGCTGGATGGGGACGGGCAGAGATTGATGAGGACGGGCACAGCTCAGGCACAGCTGGATGGGATGGGCACAGCTGGATGGAGCGGGCAGAGATTGATGAGGACGGGCACAGCTCAGGCACAGCTGGATGGGATGGGCACAGCTGGATGGGGACGGGCAGAGATTGATGAGGACGGGCACAGCTCGGGCACAGCTGGATGGGATGGGCACAGCTGGATGGGGACGGGCAGAGATTGATGAGGACGGGCACAGCTCGGGCACAGCTGGATGGGATGGGCACAGCTGGATGGGGACGGGCACAGCTGGATGGGATGGGCACAGGGCAAGGCGGGGGCAATGGCCCTGCCAGGGGGCACAGCTGGTCTGGCTGTGGCACATCTGGCAGCCATAGCACATCTGAGGCCCGTGCAGGTGAGGCTGCAGCATCCACAGCTGGAGCACATCTGGGGGGCAGCAGAGCTGGCCACTCTGGCCCAATGGCAGCAGGTGCAGCCGTGCCTGTGCCCAGCTGGTGTCACACCAAGGGGACATCTGGTGGCCCAGGGTACCTCTGGGGGCTCCCAAATCTGCTGCAGCTGCCCCAGGTGTGGGTTCTGTTCCTGTGTGAGCGTGGGTGGGGAGCCAGGCAGGAGCCTGGGCCTCATTGAGGTCCTCTTGCCCTCCCTGGTCCCTGCCAGAAGCTGTCACTGTCCCAGGCAGACACAGGACAGTGATTCTGTTGGTCTTTGCCGTGGTCTTGAACATGACTCTCAGTGCTGGCTCCTTGGCCAGGATCCCTCTGGAGTTTCCCAGTCCCTGTTTCCCAGGAGGGAGCAGCCCCTCCTGAGGAATGGCTCTCAGCCTTTGTATTGTAACAAGTGACCTGAGACACTGACCCCAGTGTTGTTTACTCGCTGGGCATTAGCTCAGAGTCAAGAGCTGCCTCCCAGAGGGCTCTCCTGGATACCCTGACCAGGAGGCCTCTCCTGTAATTACATTCCAGGGAAAACAGACATCTCCTGATTCATTTAATATGTGCCATGTTGCATTTAGATATGTAACAGAAGCCCCATTACCTTAAAAGTCCTGCTGTTATCAAGTACTGACTTAATTACAGTTTTATCTAAAAATAGATCAAATTAGCTTGACAGAATCCATTTGTCCTCCTCCCCTGCTCCCCAGAGATGTCTCCTCCCTGCAGCTCCTGCTCCATCATGACCAGCAGCAGTTCCCTGCCACAGCCTTGTCCCACGAGCCCGTTTGCTATTCCCTCATCACAGTCCTCCAAAGCCCACCAAACACACAATCACAGACTCATGGAATGCTTTGGATTGGAAGAAACCTTAAAGCCCAACTTGTTCCAGCCGCTGCCATGGGCAGGGACAAGTCACACTGTTTGTATTTGTATTTGTATTTATATATTTATAGTTATCTATTTGTGTTTACTCCCAGTGCCAGTGGGACTGGCTGGACCAAGGAAGGACAGACCTGGAGGATCCCAGCTCTCCCTGTGTGCCCCTGGTGGATGTTTCTTTGCCTCAGAAGGTTTTTGCTCCCTTGCTGGGTGAGGGAGGGCAGGGAGGGCAGCCCAGGACCCCGGCACTGGGGGCTCACTCAGGAATGTCAGCTCTGCTCATTGCAGCACTGGATTTTCTAATCTGAACCCATGAGGAAAACAGAACTGGGGCTACTGTGTCTGAGGGCTGCTGCAGGAGATACCTCACTGCCCAAAATCTCCAAGAATTCCTCATTTTGTCTTTGTCAGCCCAGCTACTTGTGCAAACACTGTCAAGCCAGGGCTGGGCACACAAAGCAAGGTCGGTTGTGAGCCATTCTCCTGGAACAGAGGCATTTGGAGCCGGCACAAAGGAATCTCTGTCTCTCCCCTGCTCTGGCATCCTGGCAATTAACCCGGGGAATTGCAGCCCGGCCTGTCCTGGGCGTGCGGGGCTGTGCGGGGCCGGGAGAGGCTGAATGGAGGGATGGAAACTCGGCTGCTCCCAGGGAGGGGGAAATCAGCTGGGCTTCTGCACGGCTGTAAGAGATGGAGGTCTGAAAAGCACAACAATTAGGAGTCACCTAACCAGAGCATCATGGAAGAGCCTGAGATGGAGGAGAACTCCTGGCCCTGCACAGGACATTCCCACCAAGGACACCATGGATCCAAGGTGGGCAGAAGGGAGCTCCTGGCCCTGCACAGGACATTCCCACCAAGGACATCATGGATCAAACATGGGCAGAAGGGAACTCCTGGCCCTGCACAGGACATTCCCACCAAGGACACCATGGATCCAATGTGGGCAGAAGGGAACTCCTGACCCTGCACAGGACATTCCCACCAACCTCACCATGGATCCAAGGTGGGCAGAAGGGAGCTCCTGGCCCTGCACAGGACATTCCCACCAAGGACACCATGGATCCAATGTGGGCAGAAGGGAGCTCCTGGTCCTGCACAGGACATTCCCACCAAGGACACCATGGATCCAATGTGGGCAGAAGGGAGCTCCTGGTCCTGCACAGGACATTCCCACCCATCACACCATGGATCCAAGGTGGGCAGAAGGGAACTCCTGGCCCTGCACAGGACATTCCCACCCATCACACCATGGATCCAAGGTGGGCAGAAGGGAACTCCTGGCCCTGCACAGGACATTCCCACCCATCACACCATGGATCCAAGGTGGGCAGAAGGGAGCTCCTGGCCCTGCACAGGACATTCCCACCAAGGACACCATGGATCCAATGTGGGCAGAAGGGAGCTCCTGGCCCTGCACAGGACATTCTCACCCATCACACCATGGATCCAATGTGGGCAGAAGGGAGCTCCTGGCCCTGCACAGGACATTCCCACCAAGGACACCATGGATCCAATGTGGGCAGAAGGGAGCTCCTGGCCCTGCACAGGACATTCCCACCAAGGACACCATGGATCAAACCTGGGCAGAAGGGAGCTCCTGGCCCTGCACAGGACATTCCCACCAAGGACACCATTGATCCAAGGTGGGCAGAAGGGAGCTCCTGGCCCTGCACAGGACATTCCCACCAAGGACACCATGGATCAAACCTGGGCAGAAGGGAGCTCCTGGCCCTGCACAGGACATTCCCACCAAGGACACCATTGATCCAAGGTGGGCAGAAGGGAGCTCCTGGCTCTGCACAGGACATTCCCACCAACCTCACCATGGATCAAACATGGGCAGAAGGGAGCTCCTGACCCTGCACAGGACATTCTCACCCATCACACCATGGATCCAAGGTGGGCAGAAGGGAGCTCCTGGCCCTGCACAGGACATTCTCACCCATCACACCATGGATCCAAGGTGGGCAGAAAGGAGCTCCTGGCTCTGCACAGGACATTCCCACCAACCTCACCATGGATCCAAGGTGGGCAGAAGGGAGCTCCTGGTCCTGCACAGGACATTCCCACCAACCTCACCACAGACCAACCCTGGGCAGCCTGACAGAAGCCCGGAGCTGGTCCCATGCCCATGGAGCAGTGTGCCACCCTGCTGGGGACACGGGAGTGCCAGGGGAAGCCCAGCCCTGCCCTGCCAGGCTCCTGCTGGGCACAGCAGCCACCAGAGCTCAACACAGCAGCCTGGGAAGGGCTGGTGAGGCAGATAATCTGCAGGCACAGCCTGCTCCAGTGTGTCACGGCACTGCCACCACCGTTATCAACACGGTCATTGGGTGCTCAGGCTGGGCTGATGTATGTGCAGGGGAAGTACTCCTGAGTAATTAAGGAATAGGCTGCATTTGTGTTTTGGGGTTGTTATTTTCAAATGTTTTGTTTAATTTTTGCTATGTAAAGTCCCTGGCAAACCTCCCTGCAGCTGATACAGGCACAAGAAGTGAGGGAATTAAAGGTACAAAAAGGAAGGCAATGAGGAAGAGTGTAAGTCATGTTTAAAGGATATTGTAGAAACTGCAGTTCACCCAAGTCCAACCCACTAGGAAACAAATATTTAATTGTACAGTAAATAACATATTTTTATGGTTCCAAACCAAATCTCAGAAGCCACATGAATATAAACAGGCATGAGATCAGCTCAGCCCTCAGCCCTCCTGCATCTGCCATGGAGTGGGGACAGCAAAGGGCCAAGAACAGGAGGGGAATGAACAGGGCCAGACCTGTTAGCTGGAAATTGGGACTGGTGTTTGGGGAGGACAGCTCTGTAGACAAAGGAATCACTGCTGTCTGCGAGGCAGGATTGGAGAGGACACTGCTGTGAGGGAATGGGCATTTCCACACTGATCCTGGCCAGCTGGCACTCAGCTGGGCACAGGCAGAGTGGGCAGTGGTGCCCGTGGGATTCCCCGGGGCTGCTCTGGAGCTGGGAGCACCTTGGGACCCCTGGAAATGCCCAGCCTGGGGCAGTGCCCAGCCTGGGGCAGTGCCCTCACAGCAGGTATGGGATGAGGAGCTCTGCAGGCACCGGGTGTTTTTAACAGCAAGCAGGATTGCTCCCCATCATCAGTGTCTTATCTGCACCTTTCAAGGGCACGTCCTCTGGCAGCAGCGCTGTGAAAGCCAAGGCAGAGCAGTGCCAGGGCTGGCTCTGCCCGTGAGGTGGGTGCGAGGGCTGGCTCTGTGCCCGGCCCGGGGCTGTGCTGCGGTGCTGACACGGGACAAGGGCTGGGGAAAGGCGCCAGGACCCGGCCCGGGGCTGTGCTGCGGTGCTGACACGGGATAAGGCACCAGGACCTGGCCCGGGGCTGTGCTGCGGTGCTGACACGGGACAAGGACTGGGGAAAGGCATCAGGACCTGGCCCGGGGCTGTGCTGTGGTGCTGACACGGGATAAGGCACCAGGACCTGGCCGTGCCTCCCCTGCAGCAGGGCTGGAGTGGCGCTGCCCATCCTCACCGCCCTCCTCGGGAGCTCCGGGCCACCGAGGGATGTCACACACCTGAGTGCTGCCACCTCCCCACCCTGCACGGCCAGGCTGACAGCCCTGGTGTGGCTGGGGCTGTGTCCCACCCTGCACAGCCAGGCTGACAGCCCTGGTGTCTCTGGGGCTGTGTCCCACCCTGCATGGCCAGGCTGACAGCCCTGGTGTCATTGGGGCTGTGTCCCACCCTGCACGGCCAGGCTGACAGCCCTGGTGTGGCTGGGGCTGTGTCCCACCCTGCACAGCCAGGCTGACAGCCCTGGTGTCCCTGGGGCTGTGTCCCCTCCTGCACAGCCAGGCTGACAGCCCTGGTGTCCCTGGGGCTGTGTCCCCTCCTGCACGGCCAGGCTGACAGCCCTGGTGTCATTGGGGCTGTGTCCCACCCTGCACAGCCAGGCTGACAGCCCTGGTGTCCCTGGGGCTGTGTCCCCTCCTGCACAGCCAGGCTGACAGCCCTGGTGTCACCGGGGCTGTGTCCCACCCTGCACGGCCAGGCTGACAGCCCTGGTGTCACTGGGGCTGTGTCCTCCCCTGCACGGCCAGGCTGACAGCCCTGGTGTCATTGGAGCTCTGTCCCCCCCTTGCACAGCCAGGCTGACAGCCCTGGTGTCCCAGGGGCTGTGTCCCCCCGTGCACAGCCAGGCTGACAGCCCTGGTGTCCCAGGGGCTGTGTCCCCCCGTGCACAGCCAGGCTGACAGCCCTGGTGTCGCTGGGGCTGTGTCCCACCCTGCACGGCCAGGCTGACATCCCTGGTGTCTCTGGGGCTGTGTCCCCCCTTGCACAGCCAGGCTGACAGCCCTGGTGTCATTGGGGCTGTGTCCCCTCCTGCACGGCCAGGCTGACATCCCTGGTGTCTCTGGGGCTGTGTCCCCCCTTGCACAGCCAGGCTGACATCCCTGGTGTCTCTGGGGCTGTGTCCCCTCCTGCACAGCCAGGCTGACAGCCCTGGTGTCATTGGGGCTGTGTCCCACCCTGCACGGCCAGGCTGACAGCCCTGGTGTCGCTGGGGCTGTGTCCCTCCCTGCACGGCCAGGCTGACAGCCCTGGTGTCACCGGGGCTGTGTCCCACCCTGCACGGCCAGGCTGACAGCCCTGGTGTCACCGGGGCTGTGTCCCACCTTGCACAGCCAGGCTGACAGCCCTGATGTTACAGGGGCTGTGTCCCACCCCACGCTGCTCCTCGGGGGCTGCAGGACCCCAGAGCCCCCAGGGGCTGCGGGCACAGCCGGCCCTGGCCCGGGGCTGACATCGCCCGTGCCCGGCGCGGTCCCGCTGCCCCCGGGGCTCTGCCCAGCTCGGCCCGGGACGCTCCGGGCTGGAAGGAGCCGCATCCCTGGGCGGGACAGGAGCGCCTTGAATTCAGCGCTAGAGCCGCAGTGCCCGTGCCGCGGGCTGCCGGACGGGCTGGCACAGCTCCCGGCTCTTGTTTTTCTTCCTATAATCATTAACTTTAAAATGTAAATCTGTTTTCTGGTATTTCTTCCCTCTTCTTGTAAGTCAGCCGGGCTGCAGCGGCTCCGTTCCTGCCCTTCCTGCTCCTCCAGGCCGGCTGGCTCGGCCCTCCGGGGATTTCCCCAGCGATCCCAGCCCCTGGGGACCCTCCGGTCACCCTCGGGCACTGCCACCGCTCCGTGTCCTCTGACAGCCCCGAGCAGGGGACAAACGATGTGCAGAGCCTGGCACAGGCTGAGGCACACGGGCACAGAGGATGGTGACAGCACGGGGGTGCGGGGACACCGGGGGATGCAGAGACACTGAGGGGATGCAGTGACACTGAGGGGATGCAGGGACACCAGGGGGATGCAGTGACACCAGGGGGGTGCAGGGACACCAGGGAGGGGGTGCAGTGACACCCGGGGGGTGCAGTGACACCCGGGGGATGCAGTGACACTGAGGGGGATGCAGGGACACTGAGGAGATGCAGTGACACTGGGGGGATGCAGTGACACCAGGGGGATGCAGTGACACTGAGGGGATGCAGTGACACCAGGGGGATGCAGTGACACCAGGGAGGGGGTGCAGGGTCAGGCAGGGGGAACCGGGACTGGCTCCTCGAGCCCCAGCCCCAGGAACAAACCCTTTGTCTGGGCTTCCGGGCACGGCTGGGATAGTTGGTGGGGATTTCCACAGGAATTTCGAGAAGCTGTTTGAAGATATTTTTATGCAGGAAAGGCAGTGGCCTTGCCTAATCATGAGAATTAAAACGATTTGCGCTGAAGCTAACAGGAGGGAGTCGCTGTAAAGTGGCCCATGTGTAGGGCTGGTCTCTGAGTGCTGGGGAGGGGAAAATCTCCATCCAGATTCCAGGAGCAGAGGCAGAAGGAGAGGGAGCACAGAGGGCTGGGAGCGCTGAGCAGCAGCAGGAGGAAATTGCTATTTACACAGGGAGAGGCAGAGCTTCCATCCCCGAACAGGCTGCACCAGGGCTAATGCACAGCAGACACCTCTGGAGCCCCTCCAGAAAGGAAACTAGAGTTTGGTTTGGGAACTTCTGCTTCTAATTCCTGGAAACACAGCTTCAGCTCAATTTCACAGTGGTTTGTGACATTTTTCCAGTGGTTATACAAATTTTGGGAAATCATTCCTCTCCTTGGAATTGTCTTGTGATAATATAACCCCAGTTAAGTGCTTGGAGGTTTCACGTGGCTTCACACCCGTCCAGAGGGGCCTGTGAGGAGCCATCCCCCATGTGCCTGGCATGGATCCTCCCTCCTTAGGCACAGCAATCCTCAGGGATGGGGTGTCCTTGAAACTTTGTGTGATGCAGGTGCTGAAGCCCTGGCACAGGTGCCCAGAGCAGCTGGGGCTGCCCCTGGAGCCCTGGCAGTGCCCAAGGCCAGGCTGGGCACTGGGGCTGGGAGCAGCCTGGGACAGTGGGAGGTGTCCCTGCCTGTGACAGGGCGGGGAATGGGACGTTCCTGGGTACCTTTTGTGTCCCAGGTCTCTCAGGGAAGGGCTCCCTGTGCACAGGTGCTGCTGGGAGGGGCAGCAGCTGCAGGGTGTCAGTGCTGCTGGCATCCAGCCTGGGGCGGGCTATAAATGCTGCTGCTCTGGCTACCTCCAGCTTTGCAGAGCTCCTGCCTGGGGCAGCTGTGCTGGTCACACAGCCTGGGGGCACTGGGACCTGCTGGACTCCTCCCTGGAGCCCCTGGGACCTGCTGGAATCCTCCCTGCAGCCCCTGGGACCTGCTGGACTCCTCCCTGGAGCCCCTGGGACCTGCTGGACTCCTCCCTGGGGCCACTGGGACCTGCTGGACTCCTCCCTGGAGCCCCTGGGACCTGCTGGAATCCTCCCTGGAGCCCCTGGGACCTG
Source organism: Agelaius phoeniceus (assembly GCF_051311805.1). Taxonomy (NCBI): domain Eukaryota; kingdom Metazoa; phylum Chordata; class Aves; order Passeriformes; family Icteridae; genus Agelaius; species Agelaius phoeniceus. Next base: position 1,022,327 of record NC_135279.1, on the reverse strand, counting down.
CTGGAATCCTCCCTGGAGCCACTGGGATGGGACATGGGGGTGTCTGATGCAGGGGGTGGCCAAAGCTTTCCTGCCTTGGCTCTGGCCTTGGTGCCCCTCTGGGTGCTGCCTGCTGCTGTTCCATCCCCAAGGGACACAGGGGAGTTTTTTGGGACAGGATGAGGCCCTCACAGCCCCAGCTCCTGGGGTCCCTGTCCTTCCCACAGCCCCTGTGCCACACGTGGGAGTGCTCACCCATGGAGCACTACCAGACCACAGCTCCCATGCAGAACGTGGAGAGAGGCTGATCTCCTGTGTTTGCAGAGGAAATGGGTGGCAGCTGCTTGGCTGGGCCTTTGAGGGGATTTGGTATTTCTCCCCAAAAGGAGAGCAAGAATAGGCAGACTGTTCAGCCTTTCCTGACAATGAAACTTTGTCATCTTTATAATTAACCCTGTTATTTAAATACTTCTTCCATGGGTATCATTGACAATTTCATAGCCCTTGGTTCTCTTACTTTTCCATTTCAGCTTCCTGCACTGCAGTGACTCCCAGGGGCGTGACTAATTTCACTTTTCCATTTAATTGAGAGCTTGTTTCTGACTTTGTGTGTTTAACTGTAGCTTGGCCAGCTGCTCAGTGCCTTGTCACTGCCCAAAATGCACCTGTCAGGCCTTTTCTTTTCCTCCTAGGGAATTTAGAGAACATCTATGACCAGCTCTTTTTCCAGAAACATTTCCATGGCCGTGAGGTGGTGTGGGTTTTCTGTATTTCTGTGTGTTGTGTGTCCACCTCCCCCCTAAGGAATTCACCCAGAAACTCTTTGTACCTATGTATCACTTCTATTTTTCCATCAGTAAGGGCTTCTCTGAGAGCCTGTGGTGATGTTTCCTTTGCCACTTCTCTGGCAGCTACAGGGAGTAGATTCCCTTCCCCTCCCTTGCTAAATATCCCTGCTCTGCCAGTGATGCCTGGATGGAAAAGCTAGTGAAGCTTGTGAACAGTGAAAGATCAGAGATGAAGGGAATGATGATGCTGGAAGCCCAGCCTCCTCTCAGGATGAGCTGTAACCTGGACCAGAAGCAAAGGGACAGTGATCTTCAGCAGCACTGAGCCTGTCCTTGCCTGGAAGGTGAGTAAATATACAAACACACGTGTGAAAACAGTGAAGTTGTGGCTGTCCCATCCCTGGAAGTGCTCAAGGCCAGGTTGGACAGGGCTTGGAGCCACCTGGTCCTGTGCAAGTTGTCCCTGCCAAGGTTGGAACTGGATGATTTGGGAGGTCCTTTCCAACCCATGCTGTTCTATGAGGTCCCTTTGTGTGCTCTTTGTGGATCATATTAAATGTGCTAAATGCCTCCAGACATGCCAGCTCCCTGACCCTCATCTTCATCACATCTCCAGGAGCTGGGCCCTTGCAGCCACTGCCTCCTGGTGTGTGACCCGGGCTGTGATAATCCAGGGGTGATAATGCAGAGCTCTGGTCTGTCCCACACGTGTGCACAGCCCTGGTAACGTTTACAGTGGCAGTGCTGCTCCCAGGGCACACAGGGAAGGCTCATTGTGGCTGGAGTCAAACAGGGATTTGTGCTGCTGGGAACAGCCTCTGCAATCCCCCACTGGGGCACTGCTCTTTAAAATAATGATTCTGGTTTGCAAATTATTCTAGGTGCCAGTCCTGGCCAGAACAGGGTGAGCACAGACCCCAGCAGGGCAATTCTAGAGCTGCTTCCACATGAGGCTCTCAGGGTCCCTTTGATCATTGGTCATCAATACCAGCACTGAAATAGGGGACACAAAGCAGACATTGAGAGTGGCAGCCAGGCTCCAGCACCCTGAGGATCATCCTGGAAACAAAAGTCAAACTTGACAGCAGGCTGGGAAAAGCCAGAGGGATTTGTGAGTACCCAGGAGGAGGCTCCTGGTTTGGGGTTCTGTCAGCAGGCAGGGCTGGGGCCACATGTTAGGACAGGAGGAGGGAGGTTTGCAGGTGTTGGAGCAGAGTTTAAATTTAATGAAGTAGTAAAAATGTAAGTAAGCTGCCCCTGAAACTGGGGAAGGGGAAGACAAGCAGCACTCTGGAGAACTGTGCCAAAAATCAAGAGTTGGGTGAAGTGCCACCCGTTGCAGGGTGACAGGACCAGGGCAGCAAAGCTGAGGGCAGCTCCAGGGTCAGGGGTACACACAGCCGAAGAGTTTTCTTCTATTTTTAATGAGGAATCCAAGGAAACGAGCCTTCCCCACTGGCTGAAAGCAGCAGCAGCCTCTCTCCAGCCCGAGCAGTGTCCCTGTGCCTCCTGCACAGGAGCCGGGTCCTGCTGGATCTGCTCTGACACCTGCCAGGGCAATGAAAGGGAATGTGCCTGTTCTGGAGACAGCTCCCCTCGGTGCACAGCCTGGGGCTTTGTCCTGGAGATTCTTGCTCTCCCTGGAGCTCCAGGCCTGGCAGAGGTGGCACAGTGAGGACCTGGGCACGTCCAGGCGGGTGTGAGTGTGGCAGAGCACGAGCAGGAGGTGAAGCCAATCAGCTGAAACGGAGCAGAGGCTCAGGCCCAGCTGTGGTTACAGCAACGAGCTCCGTGCAGAGGAGAGGAACTCATGGCCCAGGGCATGGACACGGGCTCAGGGACCTGGGAGGAGCTGGATGTGGGGATTGCTGTGGCACCACAGGCTGACTAACAGGAGATGGCATTGATATTTCCATTCAACGGGAAACCAGTTCCAAAACCAGTCCCAAACCTGTGGTGTCTGGGCAGACTTGGCAGCACGAGTGGTAATGATGAGTCCTGCAAAAAATCATGGGAGATTATTGAGCCTGAGCTGGAGAGGGGCTGGGAGCAGAGACCCCAGGCTGGTTTGATTTCATTTTGGGGGGAGCTGTCCCCCTGCACAGGCTCAGCTGTGTCACTGCTGTTCCCGTCTCCTGTCTGTCTCGCCCACCCCTGCAAATCTGCCTGAGGGGCCAGGAGGAGTGACTGCAAGGAGGGAAGTGAGCTGCAGAAGGGAAAAAAAGGAATCGAGTGGGTGGAAATTCATGTGTGACTGTGAGAGGTGCAACGCAGTGAGGAAAAGTACTGTTCCACTCTGAAATAGCTGTGTCTGAAATCATGTTCTACTCGTGAGCGCTCAGTGGAGGGGGCACTGTCACGCTGAAGGTGTCACCAGGGCTGTTTGCTGCAGTCACATGGAGAAGTTTCAGACAAGAACGTACCCACAGCACATCTCAGGGTAGCACAGGAGAAGGGAAAGCCCTTGGTGTCTGCCCTAGGGCTGTATTCACAGCCAAGGAAAGGTCCAAGGTCAAGGATCTGCCTTCTTGGAGGGCTGTCAGTACAACAGGTCAACACACACCCTTTGCTTTACAGTGGGGAATTCAAGGGCATTCCTTATGGTGGTCTAATGGGTTATCTGGAGCAGGGTTGTTTTATTTTTGCCATCTACAATGCTTCATCTGTGTCTAGCCCAATAAAAAGAGTCCTGGGAGCAAGGAAGATGTGAGTGTGATATACAGCCACATAACAAGTAGACCTTGAACATTGCTGCCCGAGGGCAATTCCAGGAAACCTCTGCTGCAGCTCCTGCATTCTGGCAGTCGGGATGCCTGCTGCTGCTGCTGCTGTCTCCTGGGCTTTGATGAAATGCATTAGTGCCCCAGTGGGTGCTTTTCCACCCTCCCTGGCCCTCTCACACGGGCTCTGGTTTTCACAGGGTGGGACAGGGGCAGCTGTGGGAGGGAGGCTCCGAGATGCCCCGAGGAGAGCCGGGGGTGAGGGTTCATCTCCCCGGTGAGGCCCGGGCTCCGTGTGCAGGGGTCGAGCTGGGGGCAGCCCCGCCGCGGGGCTCGGAGCTGCCGTGCGGGGATGGGGACGGGGACGGCTCCTCACCTCCCGCTCCCGCTGTCACTCCAGCTTTCCCTGCGTGCTGAACTTGACTGGCAGGACGCTTTCCCGGAGGAGAAGGGGCTCCTTCTGCCGTGTTAGCCATGGATGTGTCACGGCAGCCGGTGACAATGCAGCCGCCGTGAGGAGGGGATGCGGAGGTGGGAGGATGCTGTGCTCAGATCAGGGAGCTGATCCAGCTGAAAGCTCTCTATGGAAAGAGTTGCTGTTATTCAAACAAACCGGTTGGATCCAGCTGGTTGTGGGACCCACCCAGAGATAACGCTGGGGAGAGCAGCTGGGGCTGGGCTGAGCTGGTGCTACTGCAGGGAGAGAACCCCAGACTGGTCTGGGATGGAAAGGGCCTCAAAGCCCATCCAGTGCCACCCCTGCCATGGCAGGGACACCTCCCACTGTCCCAGGGGCTCCCAGCCCTGTCCAGCCCGGCCTTGGGCACTGCCAGGGATGCAGGGGCAGCCCCAGCTGCTCTGGGCACCTGTGCCAGGGCCTGCCCACCCTCCCAGGGAAGGATTCCTTCCCAATATCCCATCCAACCCTGCCCTCTGGCAGTCTGCCCCTTCCTTCCACACCCCCACCCCTGCACCAGCAGTTATTTGATCCAGAGTCACCTAATCTAGGTAGAAACTGCTCACTCTTTTTTTTTTTTTTTTTTTTTTTAATGCTGGAGTAGTTTTCTGCAGATGTTCCCTGAGTGAGTGAGCTGTGGGATGTGGGCTGGTGAGTGAGGGAGAATGTGCTAATGTGTGGTCAAGGACGGCTCAGGGGTGGGAGTGTGGGATTAGGGCAGCCACAGCTTTCCTCTGTGGGAAGGATGTGTGAGCACAGCCCTGCAGAGGCTGGCAGGAGGAATGGCTGGGGCTGGGGCTCTGTCCTGTGCTGCTGGATCCCTACACCCTGTCCAGCTGACCCTGCTCGCTTGGGGTGAGACAGCCCAGCTGCTTGAAACTATAAATCAAAGCAGGCAAACGTGGCAGGGATTACAGAGGGATGCAAGCTGTTGTCATCCACAGGCAGGAGGATGTGGAAGTCTGGGTGTTTGTTTGCTTATTTTTCCTTTCAGTGATGAACGTTCTCAGGAATGTGGTGGGATTCTTGGGGTGTCTGTGCAGGGCCATGAGCTGGGCTCGATGATCACTGTTTGTCAGGATATTCTATGGTATTCTTTTGCAGTTTGGATGCACAATCCCAGGGAAATGGGGCTGGAAGATGTCCATGGCTGTTCCTCCCCAGTCCTGCTGCCCTGCTCCCACATTTGGAGCTCAAACACAGTGTCTCCTGCTGAATGCAGCCAGAAAAAGGGGAGAAGATTCCTCACTGCCTGCCTGAGGCCTCAGTCCCAGTGGTATGTATGGTGCTTCATGTGTGGCAGAGCTTTGTATGGCCTCGATTCTGTCCCCATCAGAAAATGAGTCTGAGCATCATCATTTTCTGTGGTTCTGGAAAAGTGCTGAAAAAAATTCAATTTCGAGCCCCAGATATTTGCATCCTCTAAGGCATTGTCCTATAAATCTAGTTACAGGTTCTTCTCTATTAGCAGTAAGTGCTGGAGCACTTTAAAATATGAACAATGGTGATGGAGAAGGATAAAACCAAAATAGTGCTCCTATGGCTTTGTGCAGGGTAGAATTAGGGAACATAATCCAAATAATAACATCTCATGCTTTTATGGGGCTGTGTGCATATGGCGTAAATGACAGCTCATTAAACTTTATATCCTGCCTACAAGATAAGCATGTAATTAGTATTACATCCTTTTTTATAATTAGGAGGCCTCATCCAAAAAAATGTGGCTCACAAGCCATATTTGAAGGCGGTGACTCAGCCTGAATTAGGCTGTGTTGTGAGGATGGAGAGGATCATGCTTTAGAGGACTGAAAAAACAGGGACAAAAGGTTGAGCGGGTGTCAGGCTCCGCACCCACCCGCTGGAAAACACAGGTGGATGAACTTCTTAACACCAGGAGTGGCCGGAGCCGGTGCTGCCAGCCCCAGCTTTGTGCCGGGGGATGCTCCGGGAGCGCTGGCCCGGTGCCGGTCACGGCTGAGCTGACAGCAACGCTCGGTGCCAGCGGGGCTCGCCTTGCCCGGGGCGGCTGAGCGGGGCACACGGGGACCGCAGCCCCCCAGGGACTGTCCGCAGGTGTGGCGGTTTGTCCGCAGGTGTGGCTGTTTGTCATGGCCCTGGGGGGACAGGTCACACACAGCCGGGGGGGACAGGTCCCAGCCTCACAGCCCCGAGGGGACAGGTCACAGCCGGGGGGGACAGGTCACAGCCCGGGGGGACAGGTCACAGCCGGGGGGCACAGGTCACAGACGGGGGGGACAGGTCACCACCGGCATCCCTGCGGCTCCGGCCCGGGGCTTGGGGCGCTGCGCTCCCGCCTGGGTGCCGGTGCCGGGTTTATTTTGGGGTTTATTTTGGGGTTTGCCCGGCCCGCGGGGATGGCGGTGGCTCTGGCGGTGTGTCCCCTTGTCCTGGATCAGCCGCCCCGGCCCCGCGGGGAGGAGCAGCTGCTGTGCGCCCGCTCCGGGGAGCTCCCGGCCGGGGAAGGAGGCGGCGAGCCGGCTGCTGGCCCGGGCCGCATTCCTGGCGTGCTCCTCAAGGCTGTGGGGAGAAGCCAGCGGGGCTGTGTGTGCGGCGACAGCCATCGCCTGGGGGGAGAAGTGACGGCATCCATCCTCTATGGAGGGAAGTGGTGACGGCATCGTCCGTGGGCCGATGCTTTTGGGGACACGGTGCGGGACAGGGCCCCACAGCTCCTCCCGCGGCCGCTCCACATCCAGCCCTTCCAGGAGATTACGGCTTCATTCTCTCAGATCACACCACTAAGCCCGGGCGATAATCTCCCGCACAGATGTGCGATGATGGGAGCAGAAACGTGCGAGCCGCCACCCGGCCGGGCGCGGGGCGGGCCGGAGCGGCGCTCCCGCAGGCCGGGCGCGGGTTTCCCGGCGGCGGGGCCGGGCCGGGTCACGAGGAGCGGGACGGGAGCGGGGCAGGGCCGGAGCGGGGCAGGGAAGGGCCGGGCCCGCCCCGGGCAGAGGCGGCTCCGCAGCGGCGGCGCCGGCCCAGGTGCGGGAGCGGCGGTGAGGGCACGGCCCCGCCCCGCCCCGGCAGCTGATTGGTCGAGCGGGCGAAGAGGGCGGGGAGAGGCCGTGGAGGCGCACGCCCATTGGTCGGCAGCGTGAGGGGCGTGGCGCGGGCGGGCCCGGCCCGGGCGGGGCCCCAGCGCGGCCGCAGCGGCTCCGCCCCCGCGCGGCTCCGCTCCCGCCGCTCCCCGGCCCCGCTCCCGGCTCGGCTCGGCTCGGCCTGGCCCGGCACCGCGCTCCCGCCGCCCGCCCGCACCGGCGGCCGCGCGCCTCGCCCCGAAAGCCCTTCCGTTCTGCATCTTCTCCGGATTTTTGCGTGCTCGCCCCCGCCGTGCCGGGCAGCATGGGGCTGCCGGCGCTGGAGTTCAGCGAGTGCTGCCTGGACAGTCCGCAGTTCCGGGAGCGGCTGCGCTTCCACGAGGCCGAGCTGGAGAGGACCAACAAGTTCATCAAGGAGCTCATCAAGGACGGGAAGTCGCTCGTCGCCGCCCTCAAGAGTAAGTGCGGGGCTGGGGGCGGCCCTGCGGGACCCCGCGACCCCCGCCCGGATCCGGCCCTGCCCGCCCGCCGAGCCCCGCCCGGCCCGCGCTGCCCCCGCCACGGGGCTGCTCCATCCGGGACCCCCCGCGCCCGCCCGAGCCCCCCCTGCGGGCCGGGCCCCGGGGCCGTGCCTGCTCCGGCTCCTGCTCCGGTCCGGCGGGACGCGCGCGGTGCTCCGGGGTGTGCTGGCCGTGGTCCATGGACACACGCGCGGTCCTGGTTCTGGTCCATCAGCACAGGCACGGGCCGTGCCCCGGTCCAGGCAGGCATGTGTGCTCCATCAGGGTGCACCCATCGGGACGTGCAGGGCTCCGGCCCTGCTCCATCGGGATGTGCGTGGCCGTGGTCCGTTGGCACGTGTGTGGTTCTGGTTCTGGCCCAGCAGGTCCCGCTCCGTGGCCCTCGGGGGTCGCATCCTTTGGGGGCGGCTTTTGGGGCGATGCGTTGGTGCCTGGTTCCCCTGTCCCCCGGCTGTCCTCTGCCCCGTGTCCGCCCAGGGTCGGGGTCCCGGTGCCCCCCGTGGCTGTGCCGGGCTGACCCCTCCAGGGCCATTCCCGACTGTGACCAGAGGGCCCCTCCAGGGCTGTCCTCTGTCTCCAGGGGAAGCGGAGATGGCTGCAAAGCTGCAAACCGGGGAGGAGCGGTCCGGGTGGGAGGGGGATGCAGCGATGCAGCTGTGGCTCCGGGGCTGGGGACACCCTCACCTGTGGCTGCCAGCGTCCCGCTCCTCCCTGATGCCCGGGCTGGGCTGCTCCTGTCCCCACGGCCGGGGCTGGGGACGCCCCTGCATGGCTGCCAGCGTTGGCTGGGCTGTGCCCTCGGGTGCTGTGCTCCCCAAGCTGTGTCTCTGCTGTTCCCTCATGAGGTCATTGGGGCTTTCTCTGTTTTTAAGTTTATTTCACCCGAATCACAGGGCGTTTCTCTATCCAGGGGTGCCTGTACCCAGCACGCTGGCAGCACACGTGGTCACCAGTCTGTGCCGTGGGGTGACAGGGGCACGTCACAAACGCAGGTGCCATGGAGCCCCTGCAGCATCACCTGCCGTGGGCCAGCCTGGCCGGGGTCACTGTGGGGCAGCGAGGTCACCCCAGGGTGCATGGGCAGGTGAAGCATTCCCAGCACCCTGTCCATTCCCAGAAGGGCTGATTCCTGCTCCCTCCCCTCTGATCTCACACCGAGCCCCATGGGTGTAGTTCCTCTGTGCTGAAGTAGCAGCTGGTAACATCTGGCTTACAGGGACTCCCATTGTACCAATTCTTGGCATTTGGGGTTAAAAGAATCTCAAACCCGACAGCTGTGGGTGCATTTATGGTTCTGCAGGTCTGAGCTGTGTTCTGCTGTGGAGCTTTTGCTGAAGGCTGTAGCATTCATTTTACCCCAGAACAAATCCTACAGCGCTGCTCTTCACACAAATACATTTTGGGAGTGAGCTGGTGAATCCTGAGATGTCTCTAGGCTTAGTCAGTCAGCTTGCAGCAGGTGCTGGCTGTGCTCTGGCCCTGGGCACGCTGTGTGCAGTATTTTGGGGTGTGCTGTGAGCCCCTGTGGGCTCGTGGCTGCCAGTGGGCTCCTGTCCCCTGGCCATGGCTGTGGCTGTGCTGCACACCCCAGCACGGGCAGGAAGAATGCTCGCTGGCCTCTGGAGATAAGGATGTTTTTATGGCTGAATTGTTTTGTGGCTCCTATTGAATGTGTTCCTGGATTAGCCCTTAATTCCTGCACAGGGCTGGGGGGAGTTCCAGTGGTGCCCAGGCTGCAGGGACAGGAATAATGCTGATTCTGCTGCAGGGTAAATCAGTGCCTGCCCTGCCTGCCCTGGGGCCACCTCCCTGGCACGGGTGGCACTGAGGTGGCCCCAGGTGCTCTGGGGGAGGGTGTGGGCCATGTGGGGCAGGGAGGCTGGGAAGGGCTGTTCCCTCCCTGGCTGGGATGCTCGGCCCTCTGTGCATCCTCCTCCTGCTGTAGGGGTGATGACTTGAGGGGCTGTGGGGCTGTGATGGATCCCTGGTGCTGGGTGGGATCTGGGCTGGCTCTTCCCACCTGTGTTGCCCTCAGTGTGACAGGTCCAAGGTCTGATGTGTTGTGTGAGCCCTTCCAGACCGTCCCAGTGTCCAGCAGCAGGGATGGGGATGCTGCAGGGGTGAGGAGCTGCTGTGCTGCCTGTTGCTGGCTGCTGTATCTGTGTCACTGCTGCAGGGGCTGGGGTGTCACCCCCATGAGCCAGTGCACATCTGGGGCCATTTCTGACCGTGACCAGGGATTTGCTTTTCTCAGCCAGCTTTTATTTTTCAGTGGTGTTTCCAAGTGGTTCTGGTTTGTCTCCCCGTGGCTGGGCATGGTGGCCTTATCTCACTGTCATTGTCTCCATGCTGCTCCTCAGCTGCTGCTGTGACCTGTGGCTGTGGAGCTGGGCAGGCTGGGGGCAGCAGACCCCTGGCTCAGGACGTGCTGCCTGTGAGTGAGGGGTTCTGGGGGTCTCTGGGCCCTTGGGCAGTCACTGCCTGCAGCCAGAGTTACGTGAGGTCTTGGCAATATCCTCTCTCCTTTTCCTTCCTCTTGCCTCTTCTGCTGAACGTTTCACATCCTCTTTGTCTGAAGGCAGGCATGGGACAGTGTGTAACTGTGCTGCTGCTGAGGGGCTGCTGGGGCTGGGCAGAGCAGGGGAGGAAGATGAGGAGGGAGGAAGAGCCCTCTGCAGAGCTGGGCAGGAGCAATGCATGGGCATGCAGGGATGGTGAGACTGGAGTAAGGACACGGAACAAAGTCTCTGCCAGGGTTTGCTGAAAGGGCTGTTCTGCCCTGCTTTTGCCCTCAATGTAGGTACAGAGAGAAATAGGAATGATTCACAGCACTTTCTCCTTCCCTGAGAAGAAAGAATAAATTCAGAAGGTTAAAAATGATCCTCATTTGCTGAAGGGCTGGTCTTGCTAAATATCCTCAGATGCCAAGGGCATCTCTGGAGTGTGTGTGTCTGTGTGTACATAAATGCTGTTGGATCTTTTTCCCCCAGCGAGTTTCTGTGCCTGTTTCCATTGTCTCCCTTTGCTGCTTGGCTGGTATTCAGTGACCTGGTTTTCAGCAAAACGTGTCCCTCTTCCTCCCTGATCCACCATCCATAAATTATTCAGAAAGTTTTGCAGATGCAGAGACTTCAAGTGTGACATAAATAATGAACTCGAAGCCTGGATGCCGTGAAAGGCGTTCTCCATCCAGCACAGGGGCTGTGGTGACCATCAGGAGCAGGGATGCTGAAGGATTTTCTCCCTTTGCGTGTCCCTGTGCCTGTGTGAGGCCAGGCAGGCAGCCGGTGGCTGCTCCCTGTGCTGGCATCACCTCCAGCCCCTGTGCTGGCACGGAGGGGGAGCTGAGCCCGGGCACCCGGAGGGTGAAGGGGAGATGCCCACAGCTCTCTTTGGGAAGCCAGCAGCACGCCCAGGGACAGAGGACGTGGGGCTGCAGGGCTGCCAGCCATTGCCTCCCCCGTGCTGTAGCACAGGGCTGAGCCTGGCACCCTCCTCCTCCTCCTCCTCCCTGTGCTGCCGGCGCTGTGTCCCGGTGCCCTGGGTGCAGCCTGGTGCCCTGCCACGTTTCTGCTGGTTTGTTTTCCTTCTTCCAACTCCCAGGCACTAATTTGAAGCCACCAAAGCCATCCACGCCCTGGCTGCTGCCCTGCTCCCACGGCACAAACTGCAATTTGTGTGCTGGGCTGGGCTGGGGTGGCTCTGTGAGCCCCCTCCCCACAGGGCACACGGGCTGGGTCCCAGTGGGGCTGTGCCGTGCCCTGGGCTCCCACGGGAAGGGCACAGCTCGGCTGGTTTGGTGTTCTGGGTCATTTTTTTGGCCAGGTCGCTGCAGAGCTCAGCGAGGAGGGACAGGACTGAGGGGTGATGCTGGGCTGGGCCTGGATCCTGCAGTGCCTGGGAGCTCCTCTGGCTTCCCAGGGCACATGCTGGGCACTGTCCCACGGGTCCCATGCCAGCTCTGCCCCCACCAGCGTGTCCCGTGCGGCTGTGGGGAGCAGCTGGGGCTGCCCCTGCTCCCAGCTGTCAGAGAGGTGTGGTGTCCCTTCTGTCTGTGCCTGCAGGGTGTGATTGCAATGAGCTGACCCCTGTGTGCCTGCCCTGTCCTGTGCTGCCACCATGGGAATGCCAGCAGGGCTTTTGCTGCAGCCCTGGGGTGTTTCCTGTCCCCATCCTGCTCTGGGGCTGCTGTGCAGCTCTACACGTGCAGTGGGGCAGTTCCTGGTGGTGCTGTTGGTGTTCCAGACTCAGGGATGTGCTTGCCCACGGGTTCTGTTCCACATCTCCGCAGCTGCCTGGTGAAACTGAGCCTTCATGAGGTGTCTGTGCCCGTGGCTGGGGGCTGGCAGTGCCTGTCCTGGATGGAGCTGCCCCTGGATCTGCAACAGAAGCGAAAGTGAAACTTTTGCCCTGTGTTTATTTAATTCAATTGACACAAACAAGGCTGAGGGGGCGATAAGGAAGCTGACGGGGATTGCCCACTTTGCCACTTTGTCATTGTTTTTGCATCCTGCTCCCCAGGGCCCCTGCTCAGCTCACCTGGCTGGGTGGGCAAGGGGCAGGTAGAGCACAGGCTGCCGTGCCCTGCAGGGACAAAGCCCCTGGCTGTGCTGGGCATGGCCCCAGTCTGGGGCTGCTTTGTGACCTGCTGCCATCTGGGGTGACAGGTCCCTGTGCCCCAGGGGTTTGGTGCTGGGGAGAAGGAATCCAAAGCCCATCTTAGGTTATTTTCATCCTTCTTGCCCTTCTGGTCCCTGAAGAAAACAGCCACAACCCAAACCTTCTCACCACCTTGGTGCACAGGTTTAGGCCTGGCCTTTCCAGGAGCAGCCCCTGATTGTGCAGGTGCAAACCTGAGTGCTCAGAGCTGTGCTCCTGCCCAGGCAGGAGAGTGCTGGGCTCTGCAGGCTCCAGTTTGGAGGAGAAGGAGCCCTGTGCTTCCTGGAGGGTGCAGAGCCAGCAGTCAGCACCTGGCTGGGTTGCTGTGACCGCTGGCACTCGTCCTGCTCGGGTTGTGCTGTGAGAGATGGGGCTGGGCTGTGGTGGTGGGGGCAGCCCAGGTGAGTCACCTGTGCCTGCCCAGGGCTGAGCCTGGCACCCTCCTGTCCTTCCCTTGCCGCAGGGAGGGTTTCCTGGAGCATCCATGCCTTTCCCAAGGAGCTCTGACACTTGGTTCCATGCTTGGAAAGGCAGGGGAAGGTCCCCTGCTGCCCCCCCAGGCTCCCCTGGGCTCTCCCTCTGCCTTGCAAACCACAGGGAAAGCACGTGGCTTTGGGGTTGGCTGGTAAACTGATTGACTTTGATTCTTTCCTGCTTTGTTCACCCAGCTGAGGTGCAATGTGTAACAAGGCTTTCCTGTGTCAGGGTGCATTTCCCCCTCCTCATTCCTGTAGGAAATGGTTGGTGTAGGGAATACTTGGGGCTCTGGAGGAGGGACATGGTTATGGCTCAGCCAGTCCTGCACCAGCAGAGCCAGAGGCACCAAGGACTTCTCCTCCTTTGCATGACCTGTGTGGCTTGTGCAGCCACATCTTGAATAACTTGTCTGGGATTTTATTCAAATGAGGGACAGGACAGGTGATAATACTGTGCTTCAGTTTTAGCACAAGCTGATCCTCCTCTTCCTCCACAGTGGAAATTAGCAGCAGGAGCATATTCCTGCTTGGGAGGTGCTCTTGGTGGTGGTGGGGTCTGCACTGTGAGCCCTGAGGGACCAGCAGGGCTGGCAGGGCTGGCTGCAGGGGGCTGCACCCTTATCCCACCCAGCAGGGGCTGCACCCTTATCCCACCCAGCCCTGCTGAGTGTCAGAGGGAGCTCTCCCTGCTGGGTGCTGCAGTGGTTCCCTGTGTGCCCTGCCGTGGCTGTGGTCCATGCAGGAGGATCCTCACACCCAGGGAACATTCCCCCATCTCCCAGGGGATCCCAGCCCAGCCAGGACCCCCCAGTGCTGGCAGGTTTGGGGTCTGATGGAGGGAGCCAGGGAGGGCAGGGTGGGCTCTGGGGTCCTGCAGGAGGCACTGGGTGGGCTGTGGGCTGTGGGGCTGGGCTGGAGCTGGGTCTGGCTGTCAGCAGCACTGACAGGGAGCCCCGTGAGCACCAGGGCTGGGTGTGCAGGAGAGCCTGTGTTCATGATTCCATCTCTTACACTGTGCTGGCTCGTTAACAGGGCTGGGAGATCTCTGTAATTGTGGGAGCATGCCACAGAGCACCTCTGGGCACAATAGCTGGGGTGGGGACAGAGCCTGGAGGAGCTGCAGGACCTGTGCTGAGCTCGTGTGCCATGCCAGGCTAAACCCAGCCTTTTGGGATGGCAGGGGATGGCCTGGGATAAGGGGCAGCTCTGAGGGGCAGGGGCTGGCACTGCCAGAGCTGGAGGAGGCTGAGAGTGCATACCTGTGTGCAGGGAGGGAGCCTGGGCAGGGGCTGTGAAGGGCCAGCTTGGCTGTCCCTGTGTGCCTCCAGCACCAGGAGTCACCCACAAGCTGTGTCCTGCTCATGCCCCCCAGCATGGAGCAGATGTGCCTGATTTGGGTCAGGAGGCTGTTTTCCCAGGGCTGCAGATGTGCTGGCACAGCTTGAATCATCTGTCTCCATTCGTTTCTGCAGTGCTGCCAGGCCCAGAGGTGTGTGGCATCACCTGTGGCAGGTGTGGCATCACCTGTGACATGTGTGGCATCACCTGTGGCAGGTGTGGCATCACCTGTGTGCCCTGGACACGGGCTGGGAGCAGTGGACTCTTTAGGTTTCCCTTTTAGGTTTCCCTTTCTCCCTTTGCTTTGCTGTAGCAGCTCGCAGTGATGTTGGGAATGTGAGTGAGGAAATGCCGTTCCCATGGAGCTGTGGAGGCTGGGAGGTGCCCACTGTCCCTGTGCCATCCCTGTGCTCTCCCTGTGCTCTCTGCAGGCTGGCACATGGTGCCCACTGTCCCTGTGCCGTCCCTGTGCCGTCCCTGTGCCGTCCTTGTGCCGTCCCTGTGCCGTCCCTGTGCTCTCTGCAGGCTGGCACATAGTGCCCACTGTCCCTGTGCTGTCCCTGTGCCGTCCCTGTGCCGTCCCTGTGCCGTCCCTGTGCCGTCCCTGTGCTCTCTGCAGGCTGGCACACGTGGTGCTTCCCTGGCTGATTCAGTGCCAGGGATGGCATGGGGCAAGGCAGTTCTGCCCGTGCTGGGTGCCAGACCCTCCCTGGCTGGCACAGGGGGACCACCAACCCCTTTGTTTGTGCCCTAAAATCGGGGTGTGCCTCTCCCTGAAGGCCAGGAGCCACAAACCAGGGCAGGGCTGCTCAGGGGCTGGCATTCCTGCACATGGCAGAGCGGCAGCAGTGGTGCCAAACAAGCCCTGTGGTTCTGGTTTGGGGCATTCTGGGCCCCTTTGCAGCATCCAGCAGTGGGACAGGCTGGGGGACAGACAGGAGGACAGGCTGTGCCAGGCATCCGTGGCTGGTTTGGGTTACTTCATCCCCACTTTTCCTGGCTGTGATGAGTATGATGAGTAGCTGTAGCGTGACCGTGGTGGGTGGGAGGGGAGGCAGAGCGAGGGGGAGCTGTAGGAACCTGCACAGCTTGTTCACTGTGCTGTGAATCATCCCCTCCTCCTCCCCCGGGCACGCCAGCGGCTGTCAGCGCCGGGGACAGGCGTGTCTTCCATGGCTGCCTGGGACAGGGGTGCTCTCCTGGGACAGGGATGCTCTCCTGGGACAGGGATGCTTTCCCTGCCTTCCTGGGACAGGGATGCTCTCCTGGGACAGGGATGCTTTCCTGGGACAGGGATGCTTTCCTGGGACAGGGATGCTCTCCCAGTTTTCCTGGGACAGGGATGCTTTCCCAGCTTTCCTGGCATGCTCCCCATGCCAAAGGTGCTTCCACCTGTTCTGTGCAAGCACTGGTGGCCTTGGGCCCATGGGCTCCTGCCCAGTGTGGCTCTTTAGGGCATCTCCCTGGCTGTAAGTGGCAAGGATGTTCATGGCAAGGATGGTCTCCAGCGTGGCTTGGAGGAGCTGGGAATTGGCTCCTCTGCCTCGGCTCCCAGTGGGAGCCAGGGGGTCCTGGCATGCCAGGGTGCAGGGGGTGTGCTGGGATGCCCTGGGCACCGAGGGGGAAGGGGCTGCTGTGCCCTGGTGCCAGGTGGGTTTCCAGCACTGCAGCCTCCAGACCATCTGGCCCTGGCACAGGGAGCGGCGGGGACCAGGGACAGCCCAGGGCTGGGGCTGCCTCCTCAGCCTTCCTGCCCTGCCTCCTCAGCCTTCCTGCCCTGCCTCCTCAGCCCTCCTCCCCTGCCTCCTCAGCCCTCCTCCCCTGCCTCCTCAGCCCTCCTGCCCTGCCTCCTCAGCCCTCCTGCCCTGCCTCCTCAGCCCTCCTGCCCTGCCTCCTCAGCCCTCCTGCCTCCTCAGCCCTCCTGCCCTGCTTCCTCAGCCCTCCCTGCCTCCTCAGCCCTCCTGCCCTGCTTCCTCAGCCCTCCTGCCCTGCCTCCTCAGCCCTCCCTGCACCCTCAGGCAGGGCTGGGGGCAGCCTGGGACAGTGGAGGGTATCCCTGCCCATGGCAGGGGTGGAATGAGATGAGCTTTGAGCTCCCTCCCAAGCCAGGCCAGCCTGGCATTCCACGATCCACAGTGAGGGAGGTGTGAATGGTTCTCTGGGCCGAGTGACCTGTAAAAAGAGCTGGCGTGTGCCTTTTCCCAGCACTGCCTGCTAGGCTGTGCCTGTGCTGGATTTTCATTCTGTTTCTCGCTGAAGCAGCGTCTGCCCAGAGCGATGCCCTCGCTGAGTGCTGGTTGCTAAGCAATGCTTTACAAAAAACCCAACCATTGCAGAGCAAAATATTGGGTGTTTCTCCCATGAATTCCAGGGGAAAGCCCAGGTTAAAGGCAGCGATTTCTTCCTGGAAAGGGCGGTCAGATACTGGCACAGGCTGCCCAGGGCAGTGGTGGAGTCACCATCCTGGAGGGGTTTTAGAGATGACGACAATGGTGATTGTTGGCTTTGGCAGTGCAGGGGGAACAGCAGGATATGAGAATCTTGGAGGGCTTTTCCCACCTCAACTGTTCCATGGGTCTATGCTACACCCTGGGCTGTGCATCCCTGTCCTCACCCTGCGTGCCTCCCTAAGCTCCACTGGAGATTTTAATTTATATCTCTCTTTTCCTGCCCAAGCAGGAAAAATTGACTCACTTGCCACTGATGTTCCTGCAAGCACAGTGGGATTTTTCCTGTTCTTACAGCTGAGGTGGAGGAGCACCGGCGACAAAAGGATTTCCGCAGCCTCCTTGGGAGGAGGAGGAGGAGGAAGGAGGTTGTGCAGAGCAGTTCTGAGGGGCTGGGAGCTGCCCCTGCCCCTGCCCTGGCTGTGGCAAGAGCTCTGGGATGGGGACAGGGGAGGCACTGCCCCGTGCCATGGCCTGGCTGGGATGTGCCAGGAGGGTCTCCTGTCCCTCCTGCCCGCAGGGACAGGGCCTTGGTCCCCTCCCCACCTGGGGTCTCTGGGCCCATCATCCCCTGGGGACCCCAGTGCTTTGGTGCCTGCCCCTTGGGAAATCAAGGGAGCTCCCTGTGGCCCACCTATTAGCTAATTAGATTTAATAACTAACTAATCCAGAAGCAGGGCCAGTGCCTGAGGCAATCTGCTCTGGTCTGGCAGGGGCTCTGCCACAGCCCCCCCTGCCAGACCCCCTTCTGCTCCACTAATGGGCATTGCCTGGGTCAGGAGCAAATTTCTTCTGGATTAGTGTCCTCTAAATCGATTAGCTGTCTCGGGCAGGGCGTTCTGTCCTAATGAAATGTGATTCCAGGCTCCAGTCGATGAAATATTGTGGTGACAAGGGTAAAGTCATCTGCAGCCTTCCTGTGGGTTGTGCCAGGCTTTGGAGAGGAATCACAGAAATACACCATGACTGAGGATGGAAATGACCCCCAAGATTATCAAGTCCAGCCTGTGACCCATCACTGTCTTGTCAACCAGCCCGGAGCACAGGGTGCCACATCCAGTCCTTCCTTGGGCACCTCCAGGCATGGGGGCTCCACCACCTCCCTGGGCAGCCCCTTCCCATGACTGACCATTCTTTCCAGAGGAAATTTCTCCTGATCCCGACCTGAACCTCTCCTGGCACTTGGAGGGGAAGCTACAGTTACTGGAGCAGTGTTATGCAGTGAGGGAACTGGGGGCCATGGGGAGCTGTGAGTAAAACAGCAAAACCTTTACTCACAGGTGTAAGGCTGGAGGCATTTACATGGCCTGCCTGGGGCAGTGGGGCAGTGTGCAGGTGGAGGGGAAATGTGATGTTCAAAGCCCTGCTTTTGGGAGCAGCAGGCAGGAGTTGGGGTTTGAAGGTCAGGCACTCGGTGCAGTGGGACAGCTGTGCTCAGCAGGTCTGACATCTCTCTCTGAGCCAGCACTGTGCCCAAATCCCTGGCCTGACTGGGACACAGGGATTTTCACTGCTGCTTCCTCACATTGTGTGCTGGTGCAGCTGGCTGCCCATGGAAATGCCAGCCAGGGTGGGAATTTTCCATTTCATTACCATGTCCCTGATGTTTTCCAGGCACTGAGGCTGTTGCCTGTGTTTGCTGTTTGGATGCATCCCTCCTCTGTGTTGGAGTGGTGAATATTTACACTTGATTTTATTCAGAGACTGTGCCTGCTCCCACCTGAGCTCCTGTTGCTCTGATGCCTGGCTCCCTGCCTGGCAGACTCTGTGCTGCAGGCTGGGACAGGCCGGGGGGTTCTGCCATAAAACAACACCAGGATGTGAACAAAAATAAGCACAGGGAAAAGTGCCAGACACGGGAGCTGGGTGGGGAAGTGGAGAAATCCCGTTTTATTTTGTTTTGCTGCTAAGTGCACGAAACGCTCTGTGTCCAGCTCAGAGCCTGGGGATGGCATTGGGGGATGCTGCCCTGTGCTGGGGGCTGTGCCCCTCCAGGAGCTGCAGGCAGTGATGCTCTGGGGCTGTGGGAGGAGGACTGGGGTGTGCCATGTTTGTGCAGAGCACCGGGGTTGGCAGGGCTCTGCTCAGTGCTGGGGGCTCTGCTGGCCCCGTGTGCTGGATCCATGCACGGTGATGGTCAGCCTGGAGGCTGCCTGCCAGGGTGGAGGTTCCTGGCTTTGGGCCCCTTGCCTTCCAGGGCCATCCTGGGGTATGGAGTGGTTGCCAGGAGGGCTCTGGCATGCCCGTGTTTCTCTGAGCCCTGTGCTCCTTGCTGGGAGTGAGGATTTGTTGGGCTGTGCCTCTTGCAGCTGCAGACATCTGTCTCCTCAGGCTCTCCAGGAATGGGAAGCCCTTCCAGGGGTCCTTTACATCATTCCTGGGTTTTGTTTCCTGCGTGTCCTGGCTGCAGGCAGGGCAGGCTCTGCTGCCTGGCGCCTGTGGTGCACACACCAGAGCTCCTGGTCACTCCAGCTGCCATCGCTGCCCTTCGTCCCTCCTGGCACCTCTGTCCTCTCTCCCCACGGTGCTCTCCGAGTCAGGAGCTGCTGCAGCTCGTTAAAATAACCTGATTAATGCAGAGCAGGGGCAGGGCCTCACTGGGCTGGCCACAAGACAGAGCACTTCACTTTGGAGGGGTTCCTGCAGAAAAGTCCTGTTTGGGCAAGGGGAGAACATCCTCCAGGGTTTCCATGCAGGACAGGTGGGACTCTCCCAAGTCCTCCTTGTCTGGTGGGATGGAGAGGTCATTGCTTGAGGGTTCACATGCCCAGTGCTTGATGGTTCACATGCCCAGTGCTGAAGTTCCTCCAGGTGGGACCCTGGTGAGGGGCACTTCATTAACTGCATCATTAACCCATCCCTGCTGCCTGGACCAGCTCCTGTCCTGCCAGGGCCACAACCCTGGTGACACTCTGAGAGGGGAAAGGCAGAGCTGTTTGCATGAGCTGGGTTTCTGCAGCGTCTCAGGCACTGTGAGACAAGGATCTGACTCACGAGAGTGGCTTTGTTGCAATGACTTGGTGGGTAAGTGCTAAGAAAAGCTGAACAGGAGGGATGGAGAGAGGCTGTGAGACCTTTGCCTCTGTGGCAGGGCAGGCTCAGCACTGGGCTCAGGGCTCCAGGGCCTGAGGAAGCCCAGGGCTGATTGATGGTTGAGAAGTGGGGCAGAGGGGCAAGGGTTCCAGCTGACCATCAACTCCCTCAAACCAGGGAAAACAGGACGGTGGCTGCAGCAGTGGGAGTTGAAGGAGTGGTTTCTTGCCTTGGTGCTGCTGCAGCCCTGGCCCTGCTGCAGGGTGTCACACTGGACACACTGGGCTGGTCCTTCTGGCTTCGTTTCCCTTGGATCTCCAGTGCCTTCCATCAGGAGTCTTGGGAAGCTTTGCAGAAACGTCCTGGCCTGGCAAAGCTCCCAAGACAAGTCTGAGCATTATTGATTTGGGGGTGGCACGGTGACGTGGCCGGGGTGCTGGGCTGGTGGGCAGCAGGGATAATTTTAGCTGTGCAGCCAGGCAGCCCTTCCAAGGGACAGTTTTGTTTTTCACGACGTGCAGAACCTTTATCTGTTCAAACCCTGTGAAACACTCCATGCCTTGAGCGTGTTGCTGAGGTCTGATGTGCTGCTGGAGCCTGTCAATGGCGCCATTCAGCACACACAGGGCTCTGTGTCCCCGTGCCCAGCGCTGCCATACGGGGCCAGCTGAGCGTGGGGTCCAGGCAGACGGGGATGCTGGGCTGGCAGCAGTGCCTGGCACTTCCCTGGGCTGGCAGCACTGCCCTGGGCTGGCAGCAGTGCCCAGCACTGCCCTGGGCTGGCAGCATTGCCCCGAGCTGGCAGCAGTGCCCAGCGCTGCCCTGGGCTGGCAGCAGTGTCCAGCAGTGCCCAGTGCTGCCCTGGGCTGGCAGCAGTGCCCAGCGCTGCCCTGGGCTGGCAGCAATGCCCAGCAGTGCCCAGCGCTGCCCTGGGCTGGCACCAGTGCCCAGAAATGCCCAGTGCTGCCCTGGGCTGGCAGCAGTGCCCAGCAGTGCCCAGTGCTGCCCTGGGCTGGCAGCAGTGCCCAGCAGTGCCCAGCAATGCCCTGGGCTGGCAGCAGTGCCCAGCAGTGCCCAGCGCTGCCCTGGGCTGGCAGCAGTGCCCAGAAATGCCCTGGGCTGGCAGCAGTGCCCAGCAGTGCCCAGTGCTCCCCCGAGCTGGCAGCAGTGCCCAGCAGTGCCCTGGGCTGGCAGCAGTGCCCAGCACTCCCCTGGCTGCAGGGCCACAGCTGGGGCACCTCCTGGACCTGCCCTGCTGGGGCATCCTGGACAGAGTTGTTTGTTATTTTGTGTTTGAGCACATCTCTGAGCAGTGTTGGGCTGTCTGCGTGCTCTGTAGGGAGGGTGTGCTGGTGAACTCGGTGACAATGAAGTGCTGGGGTTTGGCCTCCCTGGCTGTGCTGCTCAGGCTCAGCTGCAGGCTCTGTGTGGAAAAGGCCCCCAAGTGGGCTCTGGGGGGCTATGGGGCCACTCAGTGCTGCTCTCCCTGCCTTGGGGGTCCTGCCTGGGGTGGCTGCAGGGACTGTGCCCATGGCCCTGGTCCTTGGGGTCACCTTGCTGTCCTTGGCACCCTCTCACCTCCATCTGTGGCATGTGCCAAGCTGTGGCAGCCTCTCCACGGGCTGTTGTGCAGAACACGATGGCAGAAGCTGTGCTGGAGGTGGGGTGGGCTCTGCCCATCTGGTTTTATGTGTTTGCTCATGATGATTCAGAGGGGGAGCCTGCCAGCAGCTGCCATCCCATCCTCAATCACTGATTAACTCCAACCACCTGATGGAGAAGTTGTTTAATGAACAGATCAGTGCTAATTCTGCATGGAGGTGACTCTGGGGCTGGGCCAGGCCGGTGTCTCATGGGAGCAGGGCTTTGCTGACCTTGCTGGGAAGCTCAGAGAGGGAATTTAAACCTTCTGCAGCAAATGAAGCGTTTCCTGATGCTGCCCCGACGCTGGTGCTGATCCCAGTGCTGCCGGGGCTGGGGCTGGGGCTGGGGCTGGCTGGGTGAAACTGCAAACTGGCAGCTGCAAACGCTGCTCCAGGCACGAGGTTCTTGTTGCATGAAGTGCTTCTTGCATGAGGTTCTTGTTGCTGGATTCCTGCACGAGCTGTGGGGCCAGGCTGGGTGAGTGTCCCTTGCAGAGCGCTCCAAGCATCCGTGGCCATTCCCAGCTCTGACCTTGCCCAGAGCCCCTCTCTGGGCATCCCTGAGCTGCAGGAGTGCTGTGTGAGCCCAGAAGGGGTGCTGGGCTGGGCAGACACCATATTGCTGCTTTGTGAGCAGCCTCAGAAAGGCAGGCTGTATTCTGGCTGCTGATTAGAGTGGCTGTTCCCTGGATTACCCATCCTGGCTGGCAGCTGGGCAGGTGCTGTGTCCTGCTCCCTGCAGCCAAATGAAGGCTGAGCCCCCAGGTCTGCCCTGCTGGGGGCTGGCATTGTCCTCCTGTCCGTCTCCGGGGGCTGGCAGGGGACAGACAGACAGCCTGAGCTGCTGTTCTGCTGCTCTTTGCTGTGGGGGAAGGAAGGGGCAGGAGTCTCAGTTCCTGTTGTCCACTTGAACAGTAAATATAGGCTATTAAGCAGTTTTCTTTGCAGGAAGTGTAGAAATCCTGCTCCGTGTGAGCACAGCCTCTGGCAGAGCATCCTCTGGGGCAGCATTAACCCTTCATGGCCACGCTCAGCAGCAGGCTTGTCTTTAACCTGAACCACCCCTGCTGCTGCTGCTGCTGCTGCCCCTGTCCTGGCCCAGCTGAGCCAGAGCTTTTTGCTGTTTGCAGCTGGTGCAGCTCCCCCCTCTCTGAGGCAGCAGCTTCACCGTGCCCTGCTGACCTGAGCTCCCCAACACGGCACCAGGCACAGGGACCAGGCAGGGGGGGACGTTTGTCTTCTGCCATCTCAGCCTGAGGGGCTGTGGTTCCCCTCAGTGTCCTGGCTGTTGTTTCTGGGTGCTGGCTGCAGGCCTGGCTCAGTGGGGTCACCCCGTGGTGCCTGGGGTGCTGCACGCATGGAGGAGGGGTGGGAAACCAGGACACAATCTTTCTACAAATGGCCTTCTCCAGCCAAATTCCTTTGGAAGAGGCTTTTTATGTAAGAAGCAGCCACTTCAGTCTCCTTGTAGTAACAGCAGCCGCTTCCCAGAAAGTCTGAGCTGAGGAGGAGGAGGGGGGACACGGGAGCACGAGGTGCTCCCTTGCTGCTGATCCTTGCAGGACTCCTGGGGCTGGAGAAGCCCCTTTGGGCAGGTTTTGGGGAGCCCTGGCGCTGGAGTGTGTGGCTGGGATGGAATTCAATTGCTCAGCTGCAGAGGGAGCAGGACAGTGGGGTGAGCCTGGGCTGGGTGTGAGGGAGCAGGGGCAGCCAGAGGGGTTCTCTGAGGCTGCTTCCAGGAAAGGCTGCTGCCCTCTGACCTGCTGGGAGCTGTTCCTGAGCTGGGTGTCAAGGGTGCAGTGGAAGGGGAGGATGCATCACTTTTAAAAGGGCATTTTTTCAGATCCCTGGTTGCTGGGGCTGTGCAGGTGGACCTGTGTGTGCCAGGTTTCTGTCAAGGGGGGGACTTTCCTGAAGGAATTGTCCCACCCTCACCAGCCCAGGTGGGAAAGGGGAGCCATGGGAGGTGATGATGATGATGATGATGATGAGACCTGCAACCTGAGCTGGTTGTGTTGCTCAGGCAAAAGGATTTTTCAGGCTTTTTGGGGTGGCTTTCCCTGATGCTGTGGTTGGCTGATCAAGCCAGCAGAGAACGTGGAAGGAACACTTGCCAGCCCCTGGTGCAGCCCTGGTGTGACTCATGTGCAGGGTCTGGGTGCTTTTGCTCGTGCCTGAGAGGAAGCAGCAGATTCTGTTGAGCCTTTGCAGGATTTTGGGGTTGCTTGTTCACAGCCCTGGGGAAGGACAACCCGCAGGAGCTGAGGCTTGTCAAGGGGCTGCCCTGTTCTCCCTGTGCCTTCCTGCTTCCCCTGCAGGGCTGTGGTCCCAAAATGCAGCTGAGGGCTCCTGGAAGAGGGGATGCTGGGCATGGGTGGCCTGACAGTGGCCTGGGGAGGACAGTGGGGCCCCCAGGGTGGGCATGGGTGCCCGTCTCTCCTTTTCTGGCTGATCCTGCTGCTAATTTTATCCTTTATCACTGTCCCTGCAGGAGTTATCTCCCTCTCCCCCTGCCTCTCCCTTGCCTATTTATAAGCACCTTGGGCCATTGCTGTCAATGCTGCTGGCTCCAGAGGCTTCCTGGCTTTGCTCTGGCTCGTGCCTGGTCCCAGAGCCCTGAGCTGCTCCTCACTCTCAGGTGGAGGAGAGGGTGGCCCTGGGGAGGTGGCCCTGGAGAAGGTGGCCCTGGAGGGGTGATCCTGGAGAGGGTGGCCCTGGAGAGGTGACCCTGGAGAGGTGACCTTGGGGAGGTGAGCCTGGAGAGGTGGCCCTGGAGGGGTGACCGTGCCCCAGGCTGGGGAGCTCAGTTCCCCCAGGTGTCCATCCCTGTGCTGCTGCAGCCTCTCCAGCTCTGGGGTCCTGCCCAGCCAGCAGTGGGCATGAGAGGGGTGTCACATCAGGCCTGGCTCAGGTGGGGACGTGGCACATGGAATGTGCCAAGGGCTCAGGGGCTGGGGGAGAGGAAATGGCTCCTTAGAGCATTACCATCATCTCCCTGGTTATTCCAGGGCAGGCAGGAGGGTCTGGGTGAGAGTCCCCAGGTCCTGGGGCTGCTCCAATGAGCTCTGCTGAGGGGAGGAGGCTGCTCTGCTGCTGGCACCAGCACGGGCACGTGGAAAGGAGCAGAGAGAGCTGCACGGGGCTGTCCAGTGCCCTTTGCTCAGCCCTGTGCTGAGCTGGAACAAACCCTCCCACCCTCCCGAGTCCCTCTTCTCAATCCTGCCCAGGAACACTGGGGAAGTTTCCCCAAAAAGCATGTGTCCTGTTTCTGTGGGTGCCAGTGGAGGCTCCTGGCAGCTCCAGGCACAGGAAGGGTGTAAAAGCCGTGCTTGCTCCATCCTCCAGGGAGCAAAGTGCAAATCCTGTCATGTGTGAGCCTTCTCCTCCAAGAAGCCCCCTCTGTACTTTTCCACTGGGAAGGCTCCCAGGGATTTCCCTCTCCCTGCCTGCCTTGGCTGGGTGATTTCCTGCTGCCTTAGGAAGCACTTGTGTGGAGGCAGCTGGGACTGAACTGGGCAGGATTAACCCCAGGGCTGTCAGCAGCAGTACTGGGAAAACAGCTTTGATGCTTGGAGAAAGTTGCCAACTCCCTTATCCCATGGGGAAAGCAAAACACTTGGACTCTGCTGTGGTTATCTCTTGGCTGTGGTGTCTGAGAGGAGGAAATGGCCTTTGCGTGCACACACATTTTCCACCGGTGCTGGGAAAGGGAAAAACCCTGGAATTTTGGGCTTTGAGTGGAGAAACGCACGGGGGAGTGAGCGCTGTGAGCTCCTCACACCAGCAGGGCTGCAGCCACACGGTGCCTTTGGTGGCCCCAGGACTGTCTGTGTGTGCCAGGTGAACAGGGCTGGCCTGAAAAGCCAATCCTGGATGCACTCAGGTCACTGTGAGTAAGAACTTAATAGGATGCAGATCTCAGAGAGAATCTGCAGCTCGGGAAGCAGCAAAGCTCTGTGCTGCTGCCCTCCCTCGTGCCAGAAGCATGCAGAGGGGCCATCTCCTGGGGGGCACTGCCACTGCGTGTCACTGCTGCCCCGTGGCTCTAGGTCAGAGCTCTGGGGTGGCTCTTTGGCTGCTTTGAAGGGCCATCTCCTGTAGGGTGTTCTGGGGGTGCTGACAGGGACCCCACAGAGCCGTCCCTGGGGTGGGTGCAGGAGGGCGGCGCTCTGGGGCTTCCCCGGTGCCAGGGGTCTCTCTGTGGGCGTTTCCTGGGTGGGATCATGCCTGTATCCTGCTGCTGGGGAATGCTGACATTCCCCATTGGTGATGTCCCTGTGCTCCCTGCTCCCACAGACCTGTCGGCTGCCAAGCGCAAGTTCGCGGATTCCCTCAACGAGTTCAAATTCCGCTGCATTGGTGATGCTGAGACCGACGATGAGATCTGCATAGGTGAGTCCTGCTGCTCCTGGGGCCACACCCCCGAGCAGGGCACTGAGGGAATTGTCTGGGTGCTCTCTGGAAATGCCTTATTCCTCCTGCTTCAACAGCAGCACAGCCTCCCCCAGGGAATCAATCACCTGTTGCTTCTTGGCCTAAATCTGCCCCTGCCAGATAGGAAAGGGAGAAGATTGCCTGTGTCTGAAACCACCTCAGTTAGCTGGATGTTTTGCACTGGAGAGGAGCATCTGGAGGTGGTTGTGGCTGGATACACTGCAAGGGGCTGTGCTCTGAAGCAGAGGCACACAGGATCCTGTGCTTGGGGGAATCAGCAGTGCTGAGCCCAGCAAGGCTCTCTGAGCTAAGCCTGGCTCTGCCACAGAGCTTCTCCTGGCACTGGGCAGTGGCTTCAGCCTCTTCCCTCTCTCCTCCTGCCCCAGCTGAACTTTTAGAGCTTATTGTGCACATCGTCTAGAGCCAGGAGAGCAAAGAAGCTTTAGCCCCGATTTAACTTTGCTTGTTTATTTGTGCCCAGTCTCTCAGCAGAAATAGCTCCTCATCCAGGTCTCCCTGGTGCTGTGCCCATGCTGGGGAGCTGCCCCTCGTGTGCTGGGCATGGCTGGAGGCCAGTGCTGTGCTGTGGGGCTGGTTGGTGACTGTCTGCTGGGCAGGGCAGGCTTGAGCTGAGGATGTTGTCTGGAGGAGGAAGCCTGGTTCTGGGGATGCTCTGCTGCCAGCTTTAGTCAGTAAAGACAATAAAACCCCTGACCTCCCCACCCAAAACACAGACAGACAAAACCCCTCTGTGCAGTTTCTTTCTTTAAGAACCGAGTGTGAAATGCTGACTGTGTCCCTTCCAGCCAAGTCCCTGCAGGAGTTTGCCACGGTGCTGCGGAACCTGGAGGACGAGCGGATGCGCATGGTACGGCCCCTGTGTCCTGGGAGCAGGGGTGGTGGCACCTGGGACACCGTGGTGACAGTGGCTGCTGCCCCAGTGCTCCTTCCCTCGCCTGGAGTGGAGCTGCAGGGGAGGACAGAGGAAGGAGAGGATGGGCTTGGTGGGGAAACACTTGGAAAGCATCAGGAATGGAATCTTGCTGTTGGAGAGCGGCTGGTGCTGGTGCTGGGGGGCCACAGGTGTGCAGAGACAGAGGGGTGAAGCCTGGGGGTGTCTGGGGCTGTGGGAGGTTCCCATGGAAGAAGCTGTGGAGCAGCACAGCTGAGCTGTGCCTGTCTTTGCCCCCAGATCGAGAACGCCAGCGAGGTGCTGATCACGCCGCTGGAGAAGTTCCGCAAGGAGCAGATCGGGGCTGCCAAGGTAACCCAGGCAGAGCTGGCCAGGAGCTGGCACTCTGCAGGGTGGGCTCAGGCATGGCAGGAGGCAGTGTGCTGCCCTGGGATGGACACAGCCTGACCTGGCTCCTGGGAAGTGCCTCAGTGTTCTGAGTTCACCCACAGCCAAGTAACTGCCAAGGGCAAAATCTGCATGCCAACCAAAGTGAACTTTTTTCCTTACTCCAAGGAAGAATTAGGATTTTTTGGAGGGGCTCGCATTTTCCTGAGTCCCCCAGTCCTGCCCACCCCAAGGCATGGCTGGGGGCTGCAGGGGAGCTCAGAGGCTCCTGGCAGGACAGGGAAGCGCCGGTGTGGCTGAGGGCGGCCATGAGACAGCCTGGCCCCCCCTCTTTCTTTCCTGCCTTTGTTCTGAAATGAAAACCACTGTCTGTGGCTTCCCTGTTGTTATAACAACCTGCTGCTGCCTGCAAGCAGCTCATGCCAGCTCCCAGGGCTGTGTTTGCATGGCAGCAGTGCCCAGAGCAGCTGGAAACAAACCCAGAGAGGAGTCCTGCAGAGCACACCTGCTTACAAGCCCAGAGAGGGTCCTGCAGAGCACACCTGCTTACAAACACAGAGAGGAGTCCTGCAGCACACACCTGCTTACCTGCAGAGCATACCTGCTTACCTGCAGAGCACACCTGCTTACAAACCCAGAGAGGGTCCTGCAGCACACACCTGCTTACCTGCAGAACACACCTGCTTACCTGCAGCTGCTGCCATGGATTGGGGCCTGGCACTGGGCTGGCCAGGCTGGGACAGGGCTGCAAAGGAAAGTGAAGTTGGTGTCCTTAATGCTGCTGCCACAAACAGCTGAGGTGCTGTGTCATTGTCCCCCGTGGCACAGAGGAGAAGCTCTTGCAAGGGATGGCAGGGTGGGATGTGGAATTGTGACCAGGTTCTGCTTAGAAAGCAACTTTCTGTTGCTTTTGGACCTGGATCTGGATGTTTTACCAAGCTCTGGGCCCCAGGAACAGAGGAGGGGTTCCCTCAAGCCTTGGGTTTTGGCAGCACAAGCTGCTTTCCTGTAGCTGCTGATGCTGGCAGATAAAAGCAGCCTCACCTGCTTCCAGCTGCTGCCCCCAGGTCCTGTCTCATGGTAGCTCCCAGCTGGCACTGCCATCCTGCCCAGTGCCATAGGGATGCTGTCACAGCTGCTCTGGGGCCCTTGTGTTTAGTGTCACACTCCTTGTCCTGTTTTGTAGGATGCCAAAAAGAAATACGACAAGGAGACTGAGAAATACTGTGGTGTCCTAGAAAAGCACTTGAACTTGTCTTCCAAGAAGAAAGAATCCCAGCTTCAGGAGGTGAGAGCAACCTCTGAGTTTCCATGTCTGGCTGTGACTGTGGAGAGCTTTTTGAATGCCTCACACTGTTTATAACAATGGTTCTCCTGGCTGTAAACTCATTTTTTCCCTCATTCTGGCTGCGGGTGCTGGGTTTTCCCCTTTTCCTGTAATGAAAGGATATGGAGCTTTCTTGGTAAGTAAATCAGAGAGATCCCAAAATGGATAGCAATCAAAAAGGAGAGAGGGTTTATAATTAAAGAGTGTAACAGAAAGGAACTGGTTCTGCTGCAGGCTTCCCATGTGCCAGCACAAATCATGGATGTCTGGTCTCCTTCTCTGCAAGTGGCTGCTCTGCTCTGTGCTCCAGGGGAGGAGGGATCAGGCTTAGTGCCTTAAACTCTTTAGGAGCTATCAGTGATTCAGGACGTGGTTAGCTGTGGTGACAAGTGCTCCTACTGGATGAGTATGCTGAGTTTTCAATCCCTTCTTTCAAGTCTGGAATTCCTTGTGCTGGCCAGAGCTGGGTTGGTCCTGCAGGATGTGTGTCCTTGCCCTTGGCATGGTGCTGCTGTGCTGCCTGTCCCTTACTGGGGCACTGCTGGGCTCCTGTACCCTGGTGGTGGGGCTGTGCCCAGCAGAGCAGAAATACCCGGGGCACAGGTGATCATCTTCCAGCAAATCAGGGCTGAGGAGGGCTCAGCATCTGGGCAGATGTGCCTGCAAGCCAGCCTTGTCCTTGGGGTTTGTAAATAACTTCCCATGGGGCAGCACCCATGTGTCCCAGGGAATGGTGGCTTTGAAATGAGCCCTGCTTTAGTTTGTGTTTGAGGTACTGACATGGGGCAGGGAGTGGAAGGAATTCTGGCTGGGGAGGGAAGGATCCACTGGTGGCTGTCAGAGCTGTGAGCCTGTGCCCTGGACAGAGCATGGCCCTGGGGGCTGCCTGGAGGTGCCTTATGGGGTGCAGGTGGGATGCAGAGTGGGATGTGTGCGGGATTCAGCACGGGATTCAGTTTGGGATGTGTGCAGGATGCAGTGTGGGACTCAGTTTGGGATGCAGCGTGGGATTCAGTTAGGGATGTGTGTGGGATGCAGTGCGGGATTCTGTTTGGGATTCAGTTGGGAATGTGTGCGGGGTCAGTGCGGGATTCAGCTGGGGGTCTGTTTGGGATTCTGTTCGGGATTCAGTTGGGAATGTGTGTGGGATCAGTGCGGGATTGAGCACGGGATCAGTTTGGGATTCAGCTGGGCTGTGTGCGGGATCAGTGCGGGATTCAGCATGGGATCAGTTTGGGATTCAGTTGGGAATGTGTGTGGGATCAGTGCGGGATTGAGCACGGGATCAGTTTGGGATTCAGCTGGGGCTGTGTGTGGGATCAGTGTGGGATTGAGCACGGGATCAGTTTGGGATTCAGCTGGGGCTGTGTGTGGGATCAGTGTGGGATTGAGCACGGGATCAGTTTGGGATTCAGCTGAGGCTGTGTGCAGGATCAGTGCGGGATCAGTGCGGGATGCCGGCCCGTGCAGGTGCGCTGGAGCAGCGTTGCCTGCTGGTGCCATCTGGTGCCATCTGGTGCCATCTGGTGGCATCTCCCA
Organism: Agelaius phoeniceus; assembly: GCF_051311805.1. Taxonomy (NCBI): domain Eukaryota; kingdom Metazoa; phylum Chordata; class Aves; order Passeriformes; family Icteridae; genus Agelaius; species Agelaius phoeniceus. Next base: position 992,604 of record NC_135279.1, on the reverse strand, counting down.
CCCGGGCCTGGCTCGGGCCGCTGCCGGGAGGGCAGGAGGAGCCCGCTGGAAGCAGCTCCCGTTCAGGGGCTGCTCCTGTTCCCCGTTCCCGGGAAGGGTCCATGGTTTGTGTGGCTCAGACCCCCTGAGGGAGGGGTTCCCTTAGAAGGAGGATTCGCTGTGGAGTTGTGAAATGTGGATGTGGCATCCCTGGCGAGGGGGGGAGTGCTTTCCAGAAAAGGGAGAGTTGCCTTTTCTTGTCGAGTTCACAGTGATTTCCATTTTTCTCACCTCTACTGCACGTTTTGTACCCAGCTGTTGGGGAGGTGAGAGCATGAGTCACCACACCCGTTTTCCTCAGCTGAATGAAGAGCTTGCCCATGTGGATCAGGTTTATGTTTACTGCTGTGCCATCTGTCCAGCCGGGCCTGGGGGCTGGAGCTGGGTTTGCTGTGCTTGGGGATGTTCCCATCAGAGCCAGCTGTGCTCTGGTCTTTCCTGAGCTCTGTTTCCCCTCACCCCCTGCAGGCAGACAGCCAGGTGGACCTGGTTCGGCAGCACTTCTACGAGGTCTCCCTGGAATATGTCTTCAAGGTGCAGGAGGTCCAGGAGAGGAAGATGTTTGAGTTTGTGGAACCTGTAAGTGAGCTCCCAGTCGGGCTCAGCCTGCACAAAACTGGGGGGCTGTGGTGAGATGGGGCCATGGGCAGCCCGGGCAGGGCAGGGCCAGGGGGTCCAGCCTCACCCCACAGCCCCTCTCAGGGGGCCCACCAGGGAGCCCCTCCATCCCAGGGGGCTGCAGGGCCCCCTCCCCTCAGCACTGGTGCCTCTGGGTGCAGCTCTGGGTCTCCACTGACCATCTCCATTTGCCTTTTCCCAATGCAGCTGCTGGCCTTTCTGCAGGGGCTCTTCACGTTCTACCACCACGGCTACGAGCTTGCAAAGGACTTCAGTGACTTCAAGACAGAGCTGACAATCAGCATCCAGAATGTGAGTGGGCCTGGGCTGTCCCTGTTCCTGGGCTGTCCCCATGCCCAGGGTGTCCCTGTGCCCATCGCTGTCAGTGTCTGCAGAGCCACCTCACCTTCTGGTGTATTTTAATCACAGAATCCCAGAGTGGTTTGGGTTGGAAGGGACCTTAAAGCTCATCTCATTCCACCCCTGCCATGGCAGGGACACCTTCCACTTTCCCAGGCTGCTCCAAGCCCTGTCCAACCTGGCCTTGGGATCCAGGGGCAGCCCCAGCTGCTCTGGGCACCCTGGGCCAGGGCCTGCCCACCCTCACAGGGAGGAATTTTTTCCTAATATCCAATCCAAATCTCTCCTCTTTGAGTTTAAATCCGTTTCCCTTGTCCTATCACTATTGACCCATGTCAAAAACCACTCCCCCTCTTTTTGTAAGCCCCCTTAAAGTTCTGGAAGGCCTTGCCAATTCTTGTAATATTTTTGCTTTAGCTTAAATCCAGGCCCTTGAAGCAAGCCTGCTCTGTGGCTGCCCCTGGGCTCCCCAGCCCATTTCCCACAGGGCTGTAGGGCTCCACCCCATGTGCTGCAGAGCCAGGCACAGGTCCCTGCACTGGGGAAGACATTCCTGCTTTAATTTGCAGACAAGAAACCGCTTTGAAGGAACAAGGTCAGAGGTTGAAGCTTTGATGAAGAAGATGAAGGAGAATCCCCACGAGCACAAAAACATCAGCCCCTACACCATGGAGGGGTATCTCTACGTGCAGGAGAAGCGTAGGTGTTGGGCTGGGAGCCTGGGGAGGGTTTGCCAGGACAGGGGCACAAAGGCTGATCCAGCAGGCACAGAGCCCCTGGGAGCAGGGACTGCCCAGTGAGTGGGGATGGGGCAGCCAGGGGGAATCCTGCCCGTGCCTCACCTGGTAGGTACAGGAGCCTGGCATGTGAAATGATGGCCAAACACAGCAGGGTCTAATGGGAGGGCACTGGAGCTGCTCTGGGCATGAACCCTGTGTTTGCTCTGCAGGTCACTTTGGGACTTCCTGGGTGAAGCATTACTGCACCTACCAGAGGGAATCCAAGCGCATCACCATGGTGCCCTTTGACCAGAAATCAGGAGGGAAAGGGGTGAGTGAGGGCTGGGAGCAGGAGGGAAGGGGTGAGTGAGGGCTGGGAGCAGGAGGGAAGGGGTGAGTGAGGGCTGGGAGCAGGAGGGAAGGGGTGAGTGAGGGCTGGGAGCAGGGGGGAAGGGGTGAGCTGGTGCTGGCAGGGAGCAGGGCTGTGTCCTGCCAGGGAGCACGTGGCACTGCTGGCTGCAGGCTCTCCTGGGGCTCAAACTGTGTCACCTTCTTGGCAAGGTGACCCAAAGGCAGTGAAGTGGGTCACATTCTTTCCAGGCTGAGTGGCTGCCACACGGGGAATGGGCTTGGCACCTGGTTTGAGAAGCAAAAGGCAGGAACCCCCCAGAGCCCACAGATCTTTGCCAGCCACGTGCACCCACCACGCTCCAGCTCCATGGGTGCTCCTGCCCCCCAGTCCCTCGTTCCTGCTCCAAGGCACAGACAAGAGAACCTGTTCATTATTTTGCTCCTTCTCCAATGCCTGTGACTTGTCCAAGGCCAGGTTGGATGGGGCTTGGAGCAGCCTGGTGGAGTGGAAGTGTCCTTGCCCATGGCAGAGAGTGGAACAGGATGAGCTCTAAGTGCCTGTTCTGCCCAAACCATTCAGTGAGTTTTTGATGATCCTGTGACTTGGCCAGTGAAGCTGTTTTGTTTTGGGCAGAGCCACAGCAGAGCCTGGAGCTCCCCTTGGCCCCGAGGGGGTGTGAAGAGCAGGGGAGCAGTGGATGTGGGCTGTGGGGAGCCAGCCCATGCTGTGTCCCAGTGCTCCCAGGGCTGTGTCTAGGGCTGGCTTTGCTCTCTACAGCAGGAACAATAGACCCCTCCACAGAGTTCCCAGCTGGGACAGTTTGCAAACACAATCCCCTTGCTGGGGAGAGCCTGGGGCAGCTGGACAGGCTCCCACACGGCTTCCTGCTGGCACAGGGAGCCAGCTGTGGGCAGGGAAGCTTCTAAAATTAATTTCCTCTTGCCTTGGAGCATCTTCATTATAGCTCAGCATTAACATATCCCAGCCCTGTAATCATCAGTGGCTCTACTGTGTTTTGTCTGGTCCCTTCCCATTTCAGGGCTCTCCCAGCACCCAGGGCTGTGCTGGCAGCAGCTGAGCCCCTGTCCAGGGCCAGGCTGGAGCCCCTGTCCAGGGCCAGGCTGGAGCCCCTGTGCAGGGCCGTGCTGAGCCCCTGTCCAGGGCTGTGCTGAGCCCCTGTCCAGGGCCAGGCTGTGCCCCTGTCCAGGGCCAGGCTGAGCCCCTGTCCAGGGCCAGGCTGAGCCCCTGTGCAGGGCTGTGCTGAGCCCCTGTGCAGGGCCAGGCTGAGCCCCTGTCCAGGGCTGTGCTGAGCCCCTGTCCAGGGCTGTGCTGAGCCCCTCTCCACGGCCAGGCTGAGCCCCTGTGCAGGGCCGTGCTGAGCCCCTGTGCAGGGCTGTGCTGAGCCCCTGTGCAGGGCTGTGCTGAGCCCCTGTGCAGGGCTGTGCTGAGCCCCTGTGCAGGGCTGTGCTGAGCCCCTGTGCAGGGCTGTGCTGTGCCCCTGTGCAGGGCTGTGCTGAGCCCCTGTGCAGGGCTGTGCTGAGCCCCTGTGCAGGGCTGTGCTGAGCCCCTGTCCAGGGCCAGGCTGAGCCCCTGTGCAGGGCTGTGCTGAGCCCCTGTGCAGGGCCAGGCTGGAGCCCCTGTGCAGGGCTGTGCTGAGCCCCTGTGCAGGGCTGTGCTGAGCCCCTGTGCAGGGCTGTGCCGAGCCCCTGTGCAGGGCTGTGCTGAGCCCCTGTGCAGGGCTGTGCTGAGCCCCTGTGCAGGGCTGTGCTGAGCCCCTGTGCAGGGCTGTGCTGAGCCCCTGTGCAGGGCTGTGCTGAGCCCCTGTGCAGGGCTGTGCTGAGCCCCTGTCCAGGGCCAGGCTGGAGCCCCTGTGCAGGGCTGTGCTGAGCCCCTGTCCAGGGCTGTGCTGAGCCCCTGTCCAGGGCCAGGCTGAGCCCCTGTCCAGGGCCAGGCTGAGCCCCTGTGCAGGGCTGTGCTGAGCCCCTGTCCAGGGCTCTGCTTTACCTGTGGCTTGCACCACCCTGCCATGAAATGCTGCCCGTGCTGGGGCAGCTCTGGCTGGGCTCCAGGGTCTGTCAGTGGTGACCACCATGGGCATCTGGGCATGGATCAGCCCAGGGGCTTGGGGCGGGGGATTCTGGGGTCTGGCTGGAGCAGGGGCTGAGGTGCTGCTTGAGGAGACCCCTCACTCCTGGGGCACAGGTGGCACCAGCCCCTCTGAGCTTGAGAGCTGGGTGTTGGTGGGTCTGGAGCAGGGAATTGCCTGAATTCTGGGCAGAGTGGGCAGAGTGGGAGCAGCCTTGTGCTGGCTGGGGGGCACCAGGGGCAGGACACTGCCACAGCCCAGGGACAAGCCCTGCAGGAGCTCTTTGTGTTCTGGGTCTGTGCTGGGGCCCTGGCTGGGCCAGGAGAGTTCTTGGTGGGTCAGAAACCCTGGAGGCACATGAGGACAGCCAGGTTAGGGCTGGTTTTGGGGCAGGTTCAGAGTCCCAGCAGAAGAGCATCTCCAGCAGTGCCTGCAACATGGGCAGCAAGCAGGAGGGGCTGGGGCCACAGGAAAACTGCTGCCATCGTGGTGGGATGGGCAGGACTGGGTGCCAGGGAGGGTTTTGGGTGCCAGGAGCTGAATGGTGGTGGCTCTGGGGAGGAGTTTATGGATAGGAACCAGCGAGTCACCCTCCCTGCGGGGATTTAATGGATGTGTGGTTGTAGCACGTGAGGACATGGGTTAGTGGTGGGCTTGGCTGTTCTGGGCAACTTTCAGATCCTGTGATCTTTGAGGTCTTTTCCAATCTAAGTGATCCTAAATATGTTTCCTGGAAAAATGGTGATGTCAGGGAACAGGGTGGTCAGCCAAGGTGTCATCAGGAACAGCAGAGAGAGCCCAGAAAAGTGTCTGTCTCCAGGAACTCCTTCAGAATTCATTTTCTCTGAAGTCATCAGTGGAATTTCACAGTTGCAGGAGCCGTGTCTGTGCCGGCAGGGGCTGAGGCAGGATTCCCTCCAGCAGAGGACAGCAGTGCTCACAGATCCTGCTGCTCAGCCTCTGGAAATCCAGTACAGCTTGGATGCAGAGAGGCGTTCTCGGGCTGGGAGAATGGTTTTGTCGTTGCTTTGTTATACAATAAACATTTTAAGACGTGTTTGCTCCTGTTAGAAGTCCTCGTGTGCACAGTGCTGCCAAAAATGCAGCGTGGAGTGCAAACTGCCAGCAGGAGTGTTGTTCAGCAATGGAAAAGAAAGCTGATTTTGCCCAAAGGTTGTGGTCCAGCAGTACCTGCCCACATGAAGAATGGGTTGTGTGGTGCTTTATGCTCAGATTGAATGGTGGGCATCCTGAAAGGAAGGATCCTCATGAAAGGTTTTGGACTAAATAAGGGTAAAAAGACAAGTCCTCCTGTCAGAGATATAAACAGATATTCTTAGCAGGGTGATGTTGCCAGATCCCCCCAGGTTTGAACCTGCTCATTGACAGCTGGGGACAGGCCTGTGGCTGTTGGTTGTTCTCAGCCTCAGCTGAGATTTTGTCTCTTCTCAGGGGGAAGATGAAGCTGTCACCCTGAAATCCTGTACCCGGCGGAAAACAGACACCATTGAGAAGAGGTTCTGCTTTGATGTGGAGGCTGTGGATCGGTGAGGGCTGCCAGGAGGCTGCTGGGGCTGTGCTGGCCTGGGGAGGGAAGGGCTGTGCCCCTGCTCTGTGCTCCTGCTCTGTGCTTCTGTGCCCCTGTGCTCCTGCTCTGTGCTCCTGCTCTGTGCCCCTGTGCTCCTGCTCTGTGCCCCTGCTCTGTGTTCCTGTGCTCCTGCTCCTGGCTGTGCTTCTGCCCCTGTGCCCCTGCTCTGTGCTCCTGCTCTGTGCCCCTGTGCCCCTGCTCTGTGCCCCTGCTCTGTGCCCCTGTGCTCCTGCTCTGTGCCCCTGCTCTGTGCCCCTGTGCCCCTGTGCCCCTGTGCTTATGCTCTGTGCTCCTGTGCCCCTGTGCTCTGTGCTCCTGCTCTGTGCCCCTGTGCCCCTGTGCCCCTGCTCTGTGTCCCTGTGCTCCTGTGTCCCTGTGCTCCTGCTCCTGGCTGTGCCCCTGTGCCCCTGCTCTGTGCCCCTGCTCTGTGTTCCTGTGCTCCTGTTCTATGCTCCTGTGCCCCTGTGCCCCTGTGCTCCTGTGCCCCTGTGCCCCTGCTCTGTGCTCCTGCTCTGTGCTCCTGCTCTGTGCCCCTGCTCTGTGCCCCTGTGCTCCTGCTCTGTGCTCCTGCTCTGTGCTCCTGCTCTGTGCTCCTGCTCTGTGCCCCTGTGCTCCTGTTCCTGTGCTCCTGTTCCTGTGCTCCTGTTCCTGTGCTCCTGTTCTATGCTCCTGTGCCCCTGTGCCCCTGTGCTCCTGTGCCCCTGTGCCCCTGCTCTGTGCTCCTGCTCCTGGCTGTGCTCCTGCCCTTGTGCTCCTGTGCTCCTGCTCTGTGCCCCTGCTCTGTGCTCCTGTGTTCCTGCTCCTGCTCTGTGCCCCTGTGCCCCTGCTCTGTGCTCCTGCTCTGTGCTCCTGCTCCTGGCTGTGCTCCTGCCCCTGTGCTGCAGTTCCCGAGTTCCTCTCTGTCAGTCACACCTCAGTGAGTGGAAAGCATTAATCCATGGAGTCACACCTTTCCCAGCCAGGTGCTCTCCGTGGATTGAGTCAGTGCTTTGGTTTACAAGCCTCTCTGACTCAAGTCTCTCTGACTTCAAGGGTGTTTTAGCACCTCTGCAGCCTCTGGCCACACGAGGCGAGGGTTGCCAGCCTGGAGAAGGTGCTCTGTGGCTGTTCTGGAGGGATGTGCTGCCTCCTCCAGCCCTGGGTGTGTGCTGGAACAGTGTCAGCTTTTCTGCTGGGCTGGCTGTTACTGGTTCATCGTGGATGGTGATAATGGACTCTGGCTCGTGCCTTCAGGCACTTTCATTCCTTTTTCCTGAAGAAGGAAAACACTTGTGCTGTGACTTATCACACAGCAGCTGGACCAGAGGTGTGTGTGGGTTCAATCTCTGGCAGCCAGGAGTGAGAGCTGTTACTGTATCAGCTGGCATCATGCATGGCTTGCACACACAAACAGGAAAGCCAGGCTGGTGCTGCTATTCCAGGAGGAATTTGTCACTGCCCCAGGTCTCCCTCTCTGCAGGAGTTCACTGCTCCAAAGGCACCCTGTGTGTTCTCCCAGCTGTGTGCCTGTCCAGCTGTCCTCCCATCTGCAGGAGTTCCCTGGAGGTCTCAGAAAAACCCAAGTTCATTAAAGTCTGGGTGTTGAATAATGCTGGGATGCCCTCTGGTGCCTCTCCCTGTCCAGCCTGTGCCTGGGCAGTGTTTCAGTGCCAGCCCGTGGCAGGGAGGGTTGGGTGATGGAGCTCTGCCTGTGCTGGCTGAGGCAGGAGATAACCTGGGGCTGCCTCCCACTCTCTGGAGCTGTGCTTTTCTCCAAAAACCTGCAGTGCTTCTGCTGACACAGGGAATTTTTTTTTGCTCTGCCCTGAGGATATTTTTTTATAATGTGAAAACCAAACTAAAAAGCGGGAGAAGGAGAATGGAGCCTCAATAATTTTCTTCAGCGTGTTCAGAGGCAGCTGAAGCTTCCCTTGATGTTTGGAGCCTGCCAGGCATGGGATCAGGAGCTGCTCCAGAAATCTGCATGCTCCATGCAAATCATGGCAGTGGAGTAGCACAGGAAGGGGAAACCTGAGGAATTTCTCCTTTCATGTGCACATTCCTGCTGCAGGGATTTACCTGAGAGAGCAGGACACACCTGAAGGAAAAAGCTGTTTTTTCCCAATATACAGGCAGCTCTGCATTCTCTTGGCATCAGAATTTGTCATTAGATGTCTAAAATATTGGATAAAATTAAGAGGAAGAGGAAACAACAGGTTTTGCTGTGGCTGAAGGAGGCTGTGCTGTGCCCAGCCAGTCCCCCTGTTCCTGGGGTAGATCTGGGCACCCCCAGGTCCTGCTGTCAGTGCAGGAGATCAGCTCCACCTTGTCAGCTCCAGGGCTGTCCCACAGCTCTCTCAGGCAGCCTGGAGGTGGCAGCCTCGGCCTTGCTTCAGACACTGCACAGAAACACAGAAACTTTTGTCAGCCCCGCATTTTGGGAGCTCAGACAGCACGGGCTGGAGGCTGGAGCTCAGCAGGAACTCCCTAAATAGCACCAGCCAAGAGCTGTTCCTTCCTAGGTGGGAAAAAAAAGTGAGTTTTTCTCCTGTAAAGATGATTCAGCACAACCAAGCTGAAAATCTGGAGCCTGATCTGTTATTACAGCATTGCTTCCTTGTCCCAGCATCCCAGAATAGTTTCTGTTGCACCTTAAAACCCTTCTCATTCCACCCCCTGCCATGGGCAGGGACACCTTCCACTAGGCCAGGTTGCTCCAACCCCCACCCAGCCTGGCCTTGGCATTCACAAATAGCTCTCCTGTTCAATGTGGCAAGTTAGAACTATTGTACTGTGTTGTTACAGCCAAATTAACCCCAAATGGTGTTCTAGGGTCTGCCTGAAACACACCCCCAGCGTGATGGATACTGTGTTTTACTGCTAATGCTCTTTTTGCATTAACTGCACTTGTTTGTAGTCTCTGCACGTTAAATCAGGTTTGTAAACAAGGTGAGCAGGGATGTCAGCCAGTGTCTTACAAAACGAGCCTGGGGAGGAGGAGGAGCATCTCATTTGACTGATGACAAAGGCTTTGTCATTTAGGATGATGTAGGTCATTGCTCTGGGCCAGAAGCAAACTGCTGCAAAGTGCCAGCTGGCTTTTTGGGGAGCAGGAGCTCTTCAGATGCAGGGTTTGGTGTGTCAGGAGAGCAGTGAACCCTGCAGGCACCACCACCATTGCCCTGTGGGTGCCCCCAGGGTGACTGGCACCACACCTGGTGCACAGTGGAGCTCTAGAGCCAGAATCCCAGAGCCTCTGAGGTGGGAAAAGACCCCCAACACTACTGAGTCCAGGCTGTGCCTGATCCCCACCCTGTCCCCAGCCCAGAGCACCGAGTGCCACCTCCAGCCCTTCCCTGGACCCTCCAGGGACGGGCACCCCAACCCTCCCTGGGCAGTTCCAGTGCCTGAGCCCCTTTCCACGGGGAAATTCCTGCTGAGAGAATTGGCACAGGGGCTGGGTGGTTGGCATGGGGCTGGGAGGGCTGCCAGGCACCTGCCAGGTGCTGCCCTGAGCAGATGGTGATCCCAGGAGGGCTCTTGGCCTTGCTCTGGGATGCACCTGAGGGTGCAGGGCTCTGACAGCGGCAGGAGCTGTCCCTGCTGCCCGTGCCAGGTGAGCCCAGCCCTGCTGTGCTGTGCCTGTGCCTGCAGAGCCTCAGGGAGTGCAGCTGTCCCTGTGCCTCTGCCGGGTCACCTTTCCAGCCACCTTTAGACAGAGCCCGGGGGTTGTCACAGGGGGCGAGGGCTGGCTTGGCACAGACAGGGATGAGGCTCCCTGCCCTTGGTGGCCACGGTGGCCCTGACCCCTGTGGGACGTGCTGGTGGCTGTACTGGGGGTGCTGGTGCCTGTATTGGGGTGCTGGTGGCTGTACTGGTGCTGCTGGTGGCTGTACTGGTGCTGCTGGTGGCTGTATTGGGGTGCTGGTGCTGTACTGGGGGTGCTCAGAGCTCTGTGTGAGCACCCTGACTTTCTGAGGTCAGGGTCAGTCTCCCCCTTAATTCCAGCTTTGCTCCCCAGCATTTTTGGGGTCAATCTGCCCCTTAATTCCAGCTTTGCTCCCCAGCATTTTTGGGGTCAATCTCCCCCTTAATTCCATCTTTGCTCCCCAGCATTTTTGGGGTCAATCTCCCCCTTAATTCCAGCTTTGCTCCCCAGCATTTTTGGGGTCAATCTCCCCCTTAATTCCATCTTTGCTCCCCAGCATTTTTGGGGTCAATCTCCCCCTTAATTCCAGCTTTGCTCCCCAGCATTTTGGGGCCACACCTGGCTGCTGGTGCCAGGCCCGTGGCTGTGGGCTCCTGTCAGGGCTGCTCTGCTCTGGGAACATCTCTGTGCACTCACCCAGCTCAGCCCCTGTTATTAATGCACTCTTGTGTGTTTTCATCAGCAGTTTAGATTGTCTCGCTGTGATAAGCTGCTACAGCAGTTGGAAGTTCTTATCTGTTTCTATTGCTTTCCTTATTTGTTTGTTTTCCTGGAAGAAGGAAAAGCTATTGCAGTTTCTCATTTTCTCAGTGTGCTTAGTCACAGCTCCTTAAGGCCAGGCCATTTGTCACAAAAGCTGAGATATTGAGAAAATTCAAATTTCCTGTGTGGTCTCATATGGAATAATCTTCCATTTTTAGATTGTAGCATATTGAAAATATTCTTTCTTATTAAGTGTTTGCCATGTTCTGCTCTAGTCTCACCCTCCTACACTCACTCCGTTTATAAATGGATTTCTTCTGATCCCAAAATGTCCCTTCCCCTCCCTGTGTCCCAGAAAAAGGCAGAGGGGCGTGGTGGGAAATGTGGAGTGCAGGTGGAAATGTGGGATGCAGCACCTGGGAGTGAATCAGCAGCTCCTTGGTCTGTTTGCCACAAGAGCTCAGGTTCCAGGAGGGTGTCCTGCTGCCCTGATGGCACAGCTGGGGCTGGCTGGGGTGGGCTGGCTCCACCTGGCTCCAGGTACAGCCTGTGTGTTGGGAGGAGCTGCCCCACAGCAAAACCTGTATGTGCTGTGTGTTATCTTTGTAAATAATTATCTGCAGAAGTGACCCCCAGTATTCGGGGTCATTTGTTGGGTGAAGGGACAAGAAGAGATCAGTTTTGCCACTCTTTTGGGAAGGGAGGTCAGAGCAGGGTTTCACCATGGCTGTGGGAGGGGTTGGTCCTGAGGAGGCTCGGCGAGGATGGAGCTGTGTGCAGGCAGTGTGTCCTGGTGAGGATGGAGCTGTGTGTTTCCAGCAGTGTTTCTGGTGAGGATGGAGCTGTGTTTCCTCAGGGCTGGTGAGGATGGAGCTGTGTTTCCTCAGGGCTGGTGAGGATGGAGCTGTGTTTCCTCAGGGCTGGTGAGGATGGAGCTGTGTTTCCTCAGGGCTGGTGAGGATGGAGCTGTGTGTTTCCAGCAGTGTTTCCTGGTGCTGGTGAGGATGGAGCTGTGTGTTTCCAGCAGTGTTTCCTGGTGCTGGTGAGGATGGAGCTGTGTGTTTCCAGCAGTGTTTCCTGGTGAGGATGGAGCTGTGTGTTTCCAGCAGTGTTCCTGGTGAGGATGGAGCTGTGTTTCCAGCAGTGTGTCCTGGTGAGGATGGATGGAGCTGTGTTTCCAGCAGTGTTTCTGGTGAGGATGGAGCTGTGTTTCCAGCAGTGTTTCTGGTGAGGATGGAGCTGTGTGTTTCCAGCAGTGTTTCTGGTGAGGATGGAGCTGTGTGTTTCCAGCAGTGTTTCCTGGTGAGGATGGATGGAGCTCTGTGTTTCCAGCAGTGTTTCCAGGTGCTGGTGAGGATGGAGCTGTGTTTCTGGTGAGGATGGAGCTGTGTTTCCAGCAGTGTTTCCTGGTGAGGATGGATGGAGCTGTGTGTTTCCAGCAGTGTTTCTGGTGAGGATGGAGCTGTGTGTTTCCAGCAGTGTTTCTGGTGAGGATGGAGCTGTGTTTCCAGCAGTGTTTCCAGGTGCTGGTGAGGATGGAGCTGTGTTTCCAGCAGTGTTTCTGGTGAGGATGGAGCTGTGTTTCCAGCAGTGTTTCCAGCTGCTGGCAGTGCTGGCAGGAGGCTGATCCAGTGCCAGCCACCCGACCTGGCTGGGAGCACATGGAGCCCCGTGGGCCTCGGCCACATCCATAATGAATGAGGTGTAATGTGTGGGTGCATTTTAAATTTATCACAGCCAGGAAGATGGTTCTGCTCAGGAAAGTGATGCAATGGGTGCCCTGGCAAATAAACACTGGGGGAGGAAATGCAGGGCTATTTGCAATGGAAATTGGGTTTGATTCAGTTTCACAGCCCCTCCCCTCATGCTGTTAAAGAAGTTTGACTTTGAAGTGAAGCCCGAGGAGTTGTTATCTGCTCAGAGGCAGAACAAACATTTTGCTGTTATCACCTCTTTGCCCTGTGCTGAGGGAAGCTGGCACTCCAGATACCAGCACTGCCACTCTGGGACCATGCTCTGCTGGGAGTCCAGTGCCCAACATACCATGGATGGAGGGCTTAAATTTCTCTGTTCTATTTCTCTGGCTAAAGACATAGAAATGCCAGTATTTCCTTTCCTGTGTGTCCCTAGCTGAGCTAGAGCCCTTCCAGGGCTTTCTCACTGAGGTGTCTGTGCCTTCAGCAGCAGCCTGGCCTAAAGTCAGACCTAAGCCCTGGCTAAAGTGGCCACTGCAGCTCCCCGGGTACCAGGGACTGCTCTTGAGTCACTCTGTACCTGCACAAGGAGCTCTGTGCAGTGTTTTGAAGACGTTTGCTGTTGGACGTGGAGCGTTTTCCCTCTCAGATGAGGCGATGGTTAAGTGGTTTCCTCTTCCCTCCTAAGTGAGTAAACTTCCAAACCACTAAGCTGGTGAGTATTGACTGACTCACCAATGGGATTAGCAGAGATCAAGCACATTATGTCTGGTTTTTGGACCTGGGCACAGCTTCCCCTGGTGGGACAGTGCTGAGCTGCCGTGTGCCTGCTGAGAGCTGGGCTGGTTGGATGGGGAGTGCAGTTAGGAGAAGGGTTAATCCTCGGTCCCTGGCCTGTGCGTGCCACAGAGCAGCAGCAGAGGGGCCAAGCCCACCTCTTGAGAGCCCCTGTTAAAGTTTAATTTTCTTACAGGCTCTTATCAAGGACCAAAGGGTATCTGCAGAGTGTTGGTGCAGCTCACGTTTTCCGGCTGAACCACCCTTGGGAAGTTCAAGTTAGAAATTACCCCTCTCCCCAGGCTTTATCAGGTTCTGGGGGTCGAGTACTGAACAGAGCCTACGTGCTCAGTGAGCACTCTGCAGGTGGTTGGCAGCTCCTGAGGTTTAATCCCCTTCCCTTTCCTCCCTCCCTGTGCCCTTGCAGAGCTGCTGCTCTGCTGGGCTGGGAAGAGCAGCACCAGGGGCTCTGTGCTGTCACAGGTCAGTGTTTGAAGCCCCATGGGCAGAGAGCACAGCAGCCCCCCTGTGTGTGTCCCTGTTGCCAGGGACTCTGCTCACTGTGCTCCTGCAGGGATGCTGGGCTGCTGTGCCTGGGAGCAGTCAGGGAGGGAGCGACAGTGCCAGACAGACACACGGACAGGTCTGTCTGTCTGTCTGTCTGCCTGAGCCCGGGAGCAGCGCTGGGGGGGATGCACACCAGCCCAAAGGCACAAGGCTGGGGAGGAGCAGGCTTAGCCAGCTGAGTGTGTTGGGATCCAGGCTGCAGGATGGGCCGGGATGTGGACATGGAAATCCTGGGAGCTCACAGCCAGGCAGGGCACAGAGAGATGGCAGCCCCTGGTGCGGGGTCACAGCTCCCACCCTCTGTGTCCCCACACCCCCACACCTGAGGCTGTGCAAACTCTCTGTCTTGTCAAACCCATCCTCACCCTGCTGGTCACAGAGCAGCTAATGGAGCTTTCACTCCTTGCTGGAAAGGGTGGTCCAGGACAGCATCCACTGAGGAGTGTGGAGGTGGCGTTGGCCCTCGGGCAAGGGCAATGTCACTGCTGTGCCCTGCTCCTGTGCCATGTGTGCAGCACACGGACCTGTCCTTTCCCCTCTCATTACAGTGAATGAGCAGTCCCAGGGCTGTTTGTTGGAGGCTGGGTTGGCAGGGCAGCTCAGGGCTGTGGTGTGTGTGACAGTGCTGGGGGCAGGAGCAGCACCCTGGGGCTCCTGCACTGCTCCTGGAGGGGGGCACGGGCCAGCATCCTGTCACTGCCACTGCTGTGTCTCACAGCAGGTACAGACAGGGGACTGACACAGCCATGAGGGCACAGACACCTCGGGGGTGAAACACTTTGCACAGCAGGGTCTCCTCCGTGAGCCTGGTGCTTGGGGTGCTGGTGAGACACCGGCTGGGCTGTGTGGGGCTCCTGCTTGCTTGGTTACCTTCCTTGCCTACCTTCCTTGCCTTCTCCTGCTGTTGCATGCACGTGCTCTGCCCAGTGCAGGTGAGCTGGCTGGCCGAGGGCCAGAGGAGGAATTTGGCACCCAGCTCTCACACAAAACCACTGGAAAGGTGTGCTGGTTGTTGGAGATGCTCCTTGCTGACCCTGGCCAGGACCTGCAGGGGTGTCCATGGCTTTCGTCCTCCGTGTGCTGGGGCTTGCCTGGGAAGGAGCTTGTCCTCCTTCCCTCTCCCTCTCATGAAAGATTCATCTCTGCCACGCTGGCTGCCCGTCCCGTGCTCACTGACAGCGTCCCCTTTCTCTCGCAGGCCCGGTGTCATCACCATGCAGGCGCTCTCGGAGGAGGACCGGCGGCTCTGGATGGAGGCCATGGACGGCCGGGAGCCGGTGAGCAGCGATTTTGGGGCACAGAGCAGAGGGGGAATCGTGGTGAGCCCCGGAGCCCGGGGCAGAGCGCTCCCTGCAGAGCCTGCCAGCCAGGCAGGGAGCTGTAACCGTGGGGCAGCTTCTGCCTCCTGCCAAGCGAATCCTTTAATCCCTTGGTTAAATATTTGAGGTAATACTGTATCTCCCGTGCTTGGATTGCTTGGAGGTGCGGTGGAGAGGAGGAGGGTAGGCTTGGCCAGCACAAACATGCTGCTCTGCCGTGCTGAAAGGAAAACATGGCAAAAAGAGCAGTGGAAGAAAATACGTTGTAGATTTCCAGGGCTTTTGGAGTCCCGCGGCTCCTTGGCAGCGGTTTCTGGGTCTGCTGGAGGATTGTACGTTTTGTGTGAGCGGGAGGAGTGTGGCCCCCGTTCCCGTGTTTGCTCCTGCTGTGCCAAAGGCTTCCTCACCTCTGGAAGGGATTCTGGAGGTTTGCAGAAAACTCGTTGTTAGTTTTTATTTTGGAGTGCATTTGCAAACCTCACTGCTGGCTTGAAGAGCGTTGGCTGGCTCTGAGCAGGCCCCTCTGGGGTGCTGGGGTCACCGTGTGGCCCATGCCAGCTTTGTGGGGTGACTCTCCTGTGGCTCTTACAGCACTGCTGAGCAACCAGGACAGTCTGTGGCCTCTGTGCCTGTGGCCAGCAGCATTTTGGGACATGAAGAGAAGCCGTGTGGAGAGCCAGAGCAGCCTGGGCTGTTCTGTGACAGCCCATGTGGCTTTGGGTGTCTGCACACTCGAGCCAGGCTCTGTCAGTGAGAGCAGGGCCCATGCAGGGAGCAGGGTGTCCCATCCCAGCACAGCCTGCTCCCACAGACACTGGTCCTGGTTTGAGCAGACCGTGGAAAGGTTCTTGTTTGTCAGGAGAAATGTTCATGGGAGGCAGGTGAGGCATGGACACACGAGGCTGTTCTGAGTGCTGGACTTGGTCAAGTGCTCGCTTTTGGAACGTGCAGCAGTTGGGAGATCGGGAGGCTGCGTGTGGGAGGTGCTGCCCTGCATTTCAGGGAAAGGATTGTGTGGTGGATTGCAGCCAGCTCCCAGCCTGGAGCTGTAGATCCATCAGGTAATTCAGGTAGGACGGGAGCTCAGGAGGTTTGTGGTCCAACCTCCTGCTCAGAGCAGGTTGCTCGGGTTGGGAGCTGAGAGCATCCGAGGGAGGAGAGGGCACAGCCTGCCTGGGCTCCAGCCCAGCTGCTTCCCTGGCCTCCTGACCCCAAGGCTGAACCTCTCTTGTTCCAATTTACACCCACCCAGAGAAGCTGTGCTTGCCCCATCCCTGGTCCAAATCCAGGTTGGACAGGGCAGAGGGTAGAACTGGATGAGATTTAAGGGCCCTTCCAATTTGAACCATTCCATGATTCTCTGGTTTTGTGACAACCTCTGCTCCCTTTTTCTGTCACCTGTTGAAAAGGGGCCCAGCCTGCTCCTCCACCCTTGGCTCTTGACCCCTGGGGCAGCTGGGGTGCCTCTCCAGCTGCAGGTGCCAGCTGTCTTGATCCCTCCTGAAGAAACCCCTGCCTTGATTCTGGTGGCACCATTTCTTCAGAAACAAAATGTGCACTGTTGCTCCTCGTCTGAATGGAGTCTTGTGCTCCTCCTGCCTCCTCACCTGCCTCCCACTGCCCACCTCTGCTGGGAGCTGCTGTGGCAGGGATGGCAAAGCCACTCAGCTGCCATGGGAGCTGCAGGACAGCGGGCACCCAGCTGTGTGTGAGCTGCTGATGGTACCAGGGTGCAGCACAGGAGCAGAGCCACTCTGCAGAGGTGCAGACGCACATCTTGGGTGCTTGCAAAGAGCTGTGCATGCCAAAGGTTCAGTGGAGCAACCAGGACAGGACTGCCTGGATTATCCTGTTCCAGAATGTGGTCATGAGAGCTCCTTCCAAAGCGCGCGGGTGGCGGTGCCGCCTGCGTGCTGCTGCTCTCCCCTATCGTGCCCATCAGCTGAGCTGAGGGCAGCTGGCTCATCCAGCACGGCAGGGCTGTGGCTGTGCATCGATGCCATACCTTGTGGCACTCCACTGCTGATGGCTTACACTGCCCTTCCAGGTGTGGAGTGGGAGCGATGGGAATGCTGCCTGCGTGGAAAGGGATCCAAGAGACACTTTGCTGCTGAAGGTGGAGTGTGTTGACACATGAGGCAGCTCCCTGTCCTCAGTTATCCTCCTCCATCCATCAAAAATGCAGCTGTGGGCTGTTCTGTTTGGGTTCTTATCTTACAACACCAGGGTGCAGCGCGTTATCTTCGTGTTACCTATTCCACAGGGATTTCCTTGAGCAAGAGATGAGGATTTGACCTTTGGACTCCTAGAAATATCCATCCTGTGCTTTGACTGTACTTCTGTAACCAGAACCCTACTGGAAAGAATGTCTGGTTTTCCTTTGATTTGACTGTAGAGTGTGGGGAAGGATTGGCACGGCGGGGATGGTAATTCCATGAGCAAATTCAGGCTGTGGAGAGATTAGCGCGGACTGCAGTTTGTTTCTTAATTATAATGAAAAAAGTAAACCCAAATGTCAAATTACATCTTAGTGAGATTTAAACATAGAATGTGGCTGCAATAGCCAAGACATTTGTCACAACTTGAGAAGATTTACGCTGTGTCTCACAGTCAGAGCAGCTCCAGACAGCCCTCATCACGCCGTTAACTCTTACCACTTGTTATTCATTTGGATAAAGCCCCCGTGTTGACTTTGGGTTTTCTTCCATGTTGCAGAGGCTGGAAACAGGAGAAACTGCTAACTCCATGACGGAGCAGCGGTGTTTGGTTTTGTTAAGATACTCAGGATCAGTTTCTTATGGATTTTCTCCTCTGCTGATGCAGTTTGCAAATGTATGTGGTGGAGGCCAGAGCGATTCTGAAAGTTCCTTGGAACCTGAGTCAGGAATAAAAGCTGTGTTGGCTGATGGTGGCTGTGCTGGGCTGTGGGTTTTGGAGAGGCACAAATTAGGCTGTGTCTTGTGGCAAAGAACAAGGTAAGTGTTTAGGTAAGGTTGTGGTGAATGAGTGAGGAGGAGGAGAGGCTCAGGGGGCCCTTGTGGCTCTGCACAGCTCCTGCCAGGAGGGCACAGGGACAGGAGCAGAGGGAACGGCCTCAGGCTGGGCCAGGCAGGCTCAGGGTGGGCACAGCAGGAATTTCCCCATGGAAAGGGGGCTCAGGCACTGGAACTGCCCAGAGAGGGGTTGGGGTGCCCATCCCTGGAGGTGCCCAAGGAAGGGCTGGAGGTGGCACTCGGGGGTCTGGGCTGGGGACAGGGTGGGGATGATGGGCTGGGAGGGCTTTTCCCCAGCCGTGCCGGAGCCGTGGCCGCTCCCCACTAGAGGGCAGCTGAGACCGGCCCCTCTCGGCACCTGTGCCCGGGGCGACACCGCGCCCGCACCCCGGGCAGCGATGTGACCCCAGCCCGGCCCCGGGGGCTGAGGGGCTGCTCGGGCTGGGGACAGCGCTCACCTCCCAAACTCACAGCCCCAAACCTGCCGTGTCCCTGCCGTGTCCCTGCCGTGTCCCTGCCGTGTCCCTGCCGTGTCCCTCCTCTGTTCTCTGCCTCCCTCTCCTGCGGTGTGTCCCCTCAGGGTCTGCTGCCTCCTCCACTCGGGCTGGGTGCCACGGCCACTCTGGATGTGCCTCTGGAGCCCCCCGTGCCCTGCCCCTGTCCCAGTGCTCCTGGTGACACATCTGTCAGTGCTCCTGGTGGCACATCTCTCAGTGCTCCTGGTGACACATCTGTCAGTGCTCCTGGCACATCTGTCAGTGCTCCTGGAGCTCCTCCAGCCCTGCTGCTGGAGATGCCACCCGTGTTCCTGTGGCAGTGACAGCAGAGCCCAGCCCCACATTCCTGCCCAGCGCACCTCTCACCTCCTCCTTGGATATTGCTTCTGGGAATTCTTTCTGAAACAGTTTTTAGTTTTCCTTGTCTAATTATACAAAATGGTGAGAGATTTATTTCCCAGTGGAAACACTGTCCTTTGAACTCACTCCAGTGCTTTCAACCTCGGCATTCCTGTTATTTTGGCTCACTCAAAAAATAAATTTGCTTGAAGGACTTCAGTCCCAGTGTGGCTGCAGGGGGAAGGACAGGCACCCACTGCTCACCTTCCCAACCCCTTGTACTGCTCTGGGACTCACTGGAGCTGCAGATCTGCTCTATCCTGTGAATCCATTCCATCTCAGTTCTCAGAGATGGTAGAAGAAGCCTTGCCCAGAGCATCTCTGAGCACAGCCAGTGTCTGTGGCCTGAGCTCTGTGCACGGGGAGCCCGTGGGCGATCGCCATCTTCCCTGCTCTGCTTTCCCCAGGGGCTGCTCCCTGCCTGCCTCTGCTCTGCCTTTCCTCACAGCCCTTTTCATGCTCAGCTTTGATTATGCTCTCAGTCCCACAGACGTGTTTTTGTCAGCTTTCTGGAAAATATGTTTTTTTGTGTACTCTGTCTTGCAGGTTTTCATGGCCTTCATCCTGCCCGGGTTTGTTTGCTTATAGCAGATTTCTTTTGTTGTTCTCTATGACCTGAGTCATTCCTGTTGCTGCTTCTCCATCTCCCTGTCTCTCTCTTTAGTGAACAGAACATTTTTTCCCCACTCTGCCCACTCCTATGTCTAAGTTTCTATTGTTTGCTGCTTCTCTTTGCCTCCACTCTGTTGCCCAGCCCAGACAACCCAGTGAACTTTCCCTGAGCTGGAGCTCAGTCTCTCCATGCTCTGGGGGCATTGGTGCCACCCTCCAGTGCAGGGAGCTGTGGTGATAGTGAGTCCCACTGGGACCCAAACTGGCCCAGGGCAGCCCCTGCTTGGCTTTTTTTGCATCCCACAGCTCAAGGTTATTGCCCCAAAAAATACTTTGTCCTTTTTGGGGACAAGGTGGTAGCAGGGGATCCTCAGAGAAGCACAGCCCATGTCATGTTCCGTGTTATTCTCAGATCATGTGCTCTTGCTGCTGCTCCCTCCTTCTCCCTCTCCTGTTTGGTAACCCTTTAAGCCTGTAATAGCAGTAACTTTACATGGAGTTTGTAAGCTTTTATTTTGCTTCTAAAGCACTTAAGCCAGTGAGGTCTTAAGCCTTGACTTCACGCTTTTATTCCTGGTTCCAGCAACTGCTGCTTCAGTGGCTGACGGCTCGCCCAGCTGGAGTCCCTGTGGCTGCTGGGGTTTGTCCTCTGCTTAAGAAGCAGTTTCAGAGAAAAATACTTAGAGAAGCATTATAGATAATTTTTAAAAGAGAAAAGAGGCCTCTGGATTGCTTTTACACACCTAAAAGTGCTGTCCCACCCAGTTCTGGCAAGTTAGTGACCTCTTGTTGCAGCTGTGCTGTCGGGGTGTCCAGGAGCAGAGCAGAGCTCCTGTCTCTGGTGTGAATACCTCACCGTGCCTGTAATGCATTCCTTGC
This sequence comes from Agelaius phoeniceus, assembly GCF_051311805.1. Taxonomy (NCBI): domain Eukaryota; kingdom Metazoa; phylum Chordata; class Aves; order Passeriformes; family Icteridae; genus Agelaius; species Agelaius phoeniceus. The sequence continues at coordinate 972,715 of NC_135279.1, read as the reverse complement.
TCTTCCTTGGGGCCTGTGCTGCAGAAATTGGCTGTGGAAGTTTGGCTTTGCCTGGATGCTGGGCTGGCTGGTCCCAGGACACCAGCTGGGTTTTGCTGTCCCTTTGGGAGATGTTGTCTCTGGTGGGGACCCAGTGACAGCCACTTATCTCCTTCTGTCACTGCTGATAACCCCAAGAGGAGCTCACAGGGCTCAGGGCTGGGGATGTGGCTGTGGGTCCTGGTGCACAGGTGTGTTCTTGGGTTTGGGTTCAGGTTGGGGGTGAGGGTGGGTGGGGTCTGTGGGTGCCTGGGCAATGGGGATAATCGAACCTGGATTGCAGCACAGATGTGGAACAGGATGGAGCAGCTGCTTGCAGCAACTTGTTTGTGAGCCTGGGCCCAGAGAGGTGAGCCAGCCTCAGGGCAGGGAGCAGGGTGCTTGCATCCAGTGATTTCGTGTCATGGTTTGGTGGGAACATGCTGTCCACCCTGCAGCCATGCTGGCAGCCTCAGCAGAGAGGCACAGAGCCTCAGCTGGAGTGACAGACCAAAGGGAACACACTCACTTTGCTTTCCTCTCTTTATCACCTCTGCTTCGAGTTATTTGATCAGGCAATTCAACAAACATGCAGAAATTCAGGGAATAGCTCCATGTTGGGAGAAGAAATTTCCCTGCCAATTTAAATAGACTATTAGAGTATTGTTTCCTACTTTAAATTAAAAATTAAAGTAAATGGTTCATGCTACAGTGACTCACAAAGCCAGCCTCTTCCATTATTTCCTCCTTTATTGGGTCTTACATTTGGTTTTAAGCAGTGATTTACTGTCCTGCTGCAGCCCCACCACCTTCCCTCACCCAGGGGTTTTTCTTCTCCCAGCTGCAGCCCCAGAAGAAAGTCTTTGGACTCTGTTGTTTTGATAATTTTATTTCTGTGTTCACCCTCAGTTTGTCATTCCTGGCAGATCCATGTGTGGAGCTGGACTCTGTAGGATCAGGAGCAGGATTGGGATCAGGACTGGGATCAGGAGCAGGATTGGCATCAGGAGCAGGCAGGCTGCAGGCTCAGGCCATGGCAGGGTGGATGTGTCCCATGCTGTCTCTCACCAGTGTTTGTTGGATGGTGGAAATGGTGGTGGGGAGTGCTGGCAGCCCCTGGGGTGGTACAGGCAGGGCTGAGGGTTTCCCAGGGGGGTTGTGAGTGCTGTGGAATTTCAGGTCCTGTCTGGAGAGGGATAAATGTGCTGCTGCAGTTTTGGAGAGGGACACCAGGAGCCTTTAAAGCCCCATTGGACTGGCTCCCAGGTCCAGGGAAGAACCTTGTGCCACATCCCAGGATTGCCAAGAAACCTCTGCAGCCACCCTGGGCTTAGAGAAGTCTCTCTGGGAGAGGAGGGATGGGACTGTGTCCCCTTTCTGCTGCTTTCCCCGGAGCTCAGGGTCTGTGCTGCCCCACAGTGTGCTCAGGTGCAAATGGGGGATTGAAGGGGGTCTCAGCTCAGGGATGTCCCAGTCCTTAAAGCTCCAGGCAGTGGTGCCTGAGCCAGTCCTGGCACGAAGCCACGGCCCTTGTTCGGAGCGCCCGGGCAGTGTCAAACCTCTTTCAGAGAGGAGGAGCGCCAGGCACGGCTGTGTTACAGTTATTTTAAAAATAAAGATGACACTGTCATTTAAAATTAGGCTGGTTTTGATGTGTTGAGAGCCCGTGTTCGTCAGCAGACGTTGGGAGGAGGAAGGGCGTGTGTTCTGGCCGGGCTCCAGGCAGGGCTGCCGGAGGAGGATGTGCAAGTTGTTGCTCAAGCATCCCACAAAACTTGGGGGAAGCTTAGAGCAGTACAAGTTTTCACTTTTAATCAGTTATTTGGGTGATCCCAACATGTCTGCTTTGCTGGGCCCACTTAGAAACGCCGCTCTGGGAGACTTTAGGCGCTTTAGTTATTCCAGAAATGCATTTTGTTGGAACAGTTGACCTTTAGCTGTGTTATTCCGAGGCTGCCGCGCATCTGACACGCTCAGCTCCCCTCGCTGCCCCACGGCCCCAGAGTGGCTGCTGCTGCATTCCCGGCTCTGGGTGAGCCATGGGAAGCTGGCAGTTTGACCCAGGTGATTTTCCCGCATCCTGACCCAGGTGATTGTTTCCTTGGGTGACAAACAGGGTTATATAACTGCGCTGAGCTCAGCAGCCCAGCTGGCTGGCGGGGAGCCCGGCTGGCCTCGGCTCCAGGGGCCCTTGGGAATGCCTGCACTTGTAATAAAATGTGGGCTTGCTTTTAATTAGAACCATCCTTCAGCTAGCTCCGAGAGACAGAGGAGCAGGACCCATGTAAGGGATTCAAGCCCCCCAGATGCTGCGTTTGTGATAGATTTTTCTTTTCTGTCCTTTGATCGGGCCCAGGGTATAGGTTTGAAGCTGGAATTTATGTTGGAAGGAAGGAGCAGGAGAGAGAAAGGGGGACACGAGGTGGGAGATGGCTCTGACTGTGATGAACAGTAGGTTGGGAGGAAAGGAAGGAAGGAAGGAAGGAGCTGCCAGGGTCCCTGGCCACCCTCTTCCAAATGAACAGCTTCGTCTGCATGACATAAACCAGCATTTCACAGTGGGTTTCTGCTGCCCTGCCAAGTTCTCCACTTGGGAAAGTAAGGCAGAATTTTCCTTCCCCTCCTGCTGCAGAGAGGTTTGCAGGGATGTGGGCTGGGAGAGATCATACTCCTATCTATATCCTTCTGGCTCTCAGAGCAGGGCAGGTTATTTCTAACCACAACACAGTGTAGTCTAGCTCTGAAAATCCTGCTTGTAGTACGAAAACCTGGCTCTCAGACAGAAATAGAACAGGGTTGATAAGGCAGAGCCAGAAACAAGGGCTGATTTCATCAAGGTTGCCAGGTGTCCTGCTTTTAACAAGGAAACAGGCTTTTTGTACACGGGCTTTGCTGGGATGCTGCTCCAGGGCTGTGTCCCAGGGAAGCAGCTCCACAGTGCTGAGCTCAGGGGCAGGTCTGGAGGGTCCACCTCCCTCTTCTCTTCTTCCTTCTCTCCATCCTTGCTCTGAGCCCTTCCCTGCTGCTGCAGGACAGGGTACAGGGTGCCCCCCTGCCCCACTCTGGGGATCTCTGGTGCCAGAGCTCCAGTCCTGCTCTGGCCACCCCTGTGCCCATGGAGGGCCCTGCAGGACAGGCTGCAGACTGTGGGGACACCATCAGGCACATCCCTGGTGCCCTTGTGAGAAAGGCATCAAGAGGAAGGGCTTGTTCCTTCTGTTGCAGGGCAGTTGAGGTGTGGGGAGGGATGTGTGGGATCCCCAGCTCTCCCTGCTCAGGCAGGGCTCTCTGGGGTGCTCTGGGTGCTGCAGACACCCAGCAGCAGCTGAGTCAGTCAGGGTGGCCAGACTCCAGCTGGAGCTCTGCTCTTCAGTCCATTTGCCCTTATAAAAGGGTTGCAAAACACTCATGTGGAATGTCTGTGCTCCTCCTGCCCATGGCTCCCCAGGCTGCCCCAGCGTGGCTGGGAAGCCACTTAGGCTACCAGTTCTGAGGGAATGTCATATCTATTTATACCCCTTGGGCTTGTGCATCTCTTGAGCTGAAAGTTGAAAGACTCATTCCTGGCTGTTTTGAGGATTTCTGAATATGAATCACAAGGAAATTGCATAACACTGCAGCATTTCCTCCCATTGCTCTGGACCTTGCAAACACCCCTCTCCCCCAGGGAGACCAGGGAACTCTGGCAGGACTGGCCCATTCTGAGAGTCCAAATGGAAACTCTGGCTGGGAGGGAAGGTCCCAGCACCAGGGAAGGGAGTGTGAGGTGGAATCTTCCACACCAGGGCTTGGAGTTGAAATCCTCCTTCCATGGAGATCTCCCTCTCTGCAAAGCAGGGCTGCTGGCCTCCTGCTCTCAGTGCTTCCCTTAAACCCCTCTTTCCTCTGAGCAGCTGGGCAATCCTTTCCTCTAGATTTTAGCCATCAGGCAGAATTTCATGCTAGTGTTGGAATTTGAAGGATTTTGGGAACTGTGCTGAACACTGTGCAGCCTCCAAGGGATGCAGCTTAGGTTGGGCCATTTTGGATTTTAAGCTTTAAAGGAAAGTGAATGAAACTTGAAATGAAGCAAGTGCCTTAGGAAATCGTAGCCCATGTCTTGTGGAGGTTAATGAGCACCATGGGCAACAGCGTGACCTCTGAAATGAGGAAATAAAAATGAAATTATGCAACATCATCGTTTTGTAGTTCCCCTTCCAAGCCCAGCTACTTCCTTTTCCTTTTCTTTTCCCACAGCCTAGAGTCATCCCAAACCATTCTCATACCCATTTGCTCTTTGCACATCATGTGTGCAAAGTTTGTTTAGGATCAGGTTGGAAAACTGATGGGTTGAATTCTTCTTGATTTATCTGTGCGCAAGCAGGAAGTGCATCGGACGGTGAAGAGTGGCTGTAGGACTGTTTCAGGCTCTGGATGGTGTCTGAGGGGCGTTTCGGGCCCTGGATGGTGTCTGAGGGGTGTTTCAGGCCCTGGGTAGTGTCTGAGGGCTGTTTCAGGCTCTGGATGTGTCTGAGGGGTGTTTCAGGCTCTGGATGGTGTCTGAGGGCTGTTTCAGGCTCTGGATGGTGTCTGAGGGCTGTTTCAGGCTCTGGATGGTGTCTGAGGGCTGTTTCAGGCTCTGGATGGTGTCTGAGGGGTGTTTCAGGCTCTGGATGGTGTCTGAGGGGTGTTTCAGGCTCTGGATGGTGTCTGAGGGGTGTTTCAGGCTCTGGATGGTGTCTGAAGGGAGTTTCAGGCTCTGGATGGTGTCTGAGGGGTGTTTCAGGCTCTGGATGTGTCTGAGGGGTGTTTCAGGCTCTGGATGGTGTCTGAGGGCTGTTTCAGGCCCTGGATGGTGTCTGAGCGGTGTTTCAGGCTCTGGATGGTGTCTGAGGGGTGTTTCAGGCTCTGGATGGTGTCTGAGGGGTGTTTCAGGCTCTGGATGTGTCTGAGGGGTGTTTCAGGCTCTGGATGTGTCTGAAGGGAGTTTCAGGCTCTGGATGGTGTCTGAGGGCTGTTTCAGGCCCTGGATGGTGTCTGAGGGGTGTTTCAGGCTCTGGATGTGTCTGAAGGGAGTTTCAGGCTCTGGATGGTGTCTGAGGGATGTTTCAGGCTCTGGATGTGTCTGAGGGGTGTTTCAGGCTCTGGATGGTGGCTCTTGGTGGCTGTAGGAGTATTTTCGGCTCTCAGTGATGGCCATCAGTGGTTGTGGAGGTGGTTGAGGCTCCAGATGGTGGCTGTCAGTGGCTGTAGGAGTGTTTGAGGCTCCAGATGGTGTCTTTCAAAGGGTTTCTGATGAGGAAAATCCGCAGCTGACGTTTGCATGATGCACAGCTCCAGTGTTGGGCTGCGTGGTAGTGGCAGGACTGAATTTGGAGGGAGCAGGAGCAGGTGCAGCACCTGCATTGCTGCTCCTGCCCAGGCTTTGGTCCATGAGGAGTTGGGGACGTGGATCCAGGAGCCAGCAGTGGGTGTGTGTGAGTGACCCCAGCTCATCCCTGGGCTCCAGGGGAGCAGGGAGCTGCCTCCTGGGCCGTATGTTCCTCTGCCACACCCTCCAGCATCTCAGAGCTCTTAATCATCCCTATAAAACCATTTCCTCTGCAAAACAAAGCGTGCATTTGGTGAAATGTCTCAGCAAAGGAAATAACTGGTTCTTTGATGAATTATCTTAAATATCAAGTTCATAATTGAGCATAGTGCAAGTGTCAAAGTAGTCATGAGTTGTAACTGCTCTCATAAAATTTATCTTTTTGGATTACTTACAGATGCATCTTGGAATTTTTCAATAATAGCTTGCAAAGGTCTTCTTTAAGCTTCCAGACAGCAATTACCCTGCAGGAATGAAGCAGCAGTGGCTTCTGCTAAAAAAAATTATACAATCTGGTTTTGTTCAGGATATTTGATCATCTGCAGTAGGAGTTTAGAAAACTAAGTACAAGACATCAAGGCCTGTAAGTTTTGTACTATCTCCATATATATTGTTTCTATACACATAATTTCTGAAACTGCCTGGGAGAATATTTTGGCTCTGGAAATACAATCAAAAGGGAATAATTAGTGAGAGTGAGGTGCTGAAGCATGGCAGTGCTGCAGGGCAGGGATTTGTCTCCCTGTTAGTCACTGGTCCCAGTTCTGGGAGTTTTATAACCCAGCCTGTTCCCACACGTGTCCACCGGCCACAGCCCCTTCACCTCCCAGCAATGTTTCTTCCCTCTGATTTCCCACCCTTTGTCAGTGACTAATGCTGGAAAGTGAAAGAAGCTTTTTATTTCACGAGCCACTCTCTGGGTTTGGGGCTGTTTCCTCCAGAGTGTGTTAACAACAGGACAAACAGCGTGTGGGCATAAAAATACACTCATTTATTGGTGTTTTACTGTCTGGCCTGTGCTGGGCCATGTGTGTGTGTGCAGAGCTCCTGCCTGCCCTGTGCTGGGCGCAGCTCAGAGCTGTGTGCTGGATGCTGTCACCCTGGCAGTGGCACTGTGCTGTCCCCCCGTGCTGCCCTGGCCCAGGGCTGGCTGTGAGAGGCAGCCGCAGCCTGGGCATGGCAATGGTGCAAACACATCTGAGAGGGAGGAGGTGAGGGCAGGGGAAATCAAATCCAGCCTTGGCAGCTGTGTGGGAGAGGGTTCAGAAGAGCTTTTCCAAGGTGCTCCCAGCCCGTCTCTCCCAGGACAGAGGTGCTGCAGCAGCCCTGGGCTCAGTGCTGTGTGTGCTGTGGGAATAGCAAGAACCTCTGTAGAATTCTGCACCTTTTCCTGGGGGGAGGTTGGTCCACTCACGTGTATGAGGCTGAATCTTCAAGTGCATCTTGTGCTTTAAGCCCTGCCTGCTATCAGAGCTGTTTTGGAAGGAGTGGAATATCAGCATCCTAGGGCCAGGCTGGGCAGGAGAACCTTTGCCAAGGCACGAGCCCAAGGGGCCCAGCAGAGCAGGGGTGACCCTTGGGCCACTGGAGGAGCCTCATCCTGGAGCTCTTACACAGCAGCCCTTTCCTCAGACTTGGAAACTTTCTCTTACCCAGAAAAATCTCCCTCTAAAAGATTTAAGGCAGAATAGGAGAAGTATTTTTGAAAAAGGAAGGAATATTACAGACTTGGGGCATGGCTAAAACCCTGCTGGTGTGGAGCTGTGTTAGAGGATTAACAGAGACAAGGGATAAAAGGTTTGTCCTTGATAAGAAGGGTGTAGGGTGGCAGTATCTCTGTGTTTTATGGCTGCTGTTGACCTTTGTGTGAAACTTCCCTCTTGCTGTGTGCACACTTTGCAATTAATGGCAAAGGCATATTGTGTTTCCTTGTCTGCCCTTTTCCCTTGTTTTAAGAGCAGCCTCTGGTGATAACAACCTCTGCTGTTTCATGGATCCAGACTGGAAGAGCAAATGTGCAGGCAGAGGGTGTCCCTGGAGCTGCTGTGCTGTGCTAGGAGTTGGAATGGTTTGGGTTGGAAGGACCCTAAGGCCATGGGCAGGAACACCTCCCAGGCTGCTCCGAGCCTGACCCTTGGCTGTGTTTGGTGTTACCTGGGGGTGAGCCAGGGCACAGATCTGTGTGTGCTGCCAGGTTTGGTGACTGTGAGTGACAGGCTGAGCCCCCAGCAGAGGCTCTGAGGCTGGAGGGAGAACTTCCCTAGGCAAGGCTGGCTGTGGTGGGGCACTGCTGCCTGGGGAGCCTGCGGGTGTTTTCCTTCCCTCTTCCCACTTATTTAATTTTCTTGATATAAACACTGTTCCTAGAGGAGAACTCTCTTGCTGACTGCAGCTGCTTTTGCTGCTGAATCATCCCCCACTTGCCAGATGTGGCTGATGGATTTTCTCTGCAAACAATCCTCTCTGCTTGGTCTGGTGTCACACAGCCAGGTGTCCTGGGAGGGGGACAGGGAAGGAGCTCCTTGGAGGGGCCAGTCCCTGCCCAAAGCCCAGCTTTGAGCTGCTCCACTGGATTTGTGCTTCCCTGAGCACGTGCTGGGTGGTGGAGCTGGTCCAAGGTGTCCTGCCATGCTCCAGCTGGTGCCCAGCTCAGGGATGGCCTGGGTTTGGGTCACCTCCAGGGAAGGGATCTGTTTATGTGCCCTGCTGCTGGCATGCCTGTGCTGCTGTTCACAGGGGTCCCAGGAGCAGGGGAGAGACGAGAATCTTGACTCCATGTTTCAGAGGGCTGATTTATTATTTTATGATATATATTATATTAAAAGAAAATGATATATTAGAACTGTACTGAAAGAATAGAAGAAAGGATTTCATCAGAAGGCCAGCAAGGAATAGCAAGGAAATGATAATGAAATCTTGTGACTGACCAGAGAGACCGAGACAGCTGGACTGTGATTGGCCATTAATTAAAAACAACCACATGAGATCAATCACAGATGCACCTGTTGCATTCCACAGCAGCAGATAACCATTGGTTACATTTCGTTTCTGAGGCCTCTCAGCTTCTCAGGAGAACAATCCTATCAAGAAGGATTTTTCCTAAGACGTGTCCGTGACACACGCCCTGTGACACACAGGGTGCTGGCTGGGTTTGGTGCTGGGGTGAGCAGCAGGGAGTGCCAGCAGTGCCAGCAGTGCCCGAGCCTGGCTCTGACCCCCTGAGAGCACCCCAGGCAGCTCCCCAGGCCTGTCCTGCAGCTGGAGCTCCTGCACAGAGCGCCCCAGGCCCCTGCTGGTGCCAGGGCTGGGATGGCTGCAGCAGAGCCCTGCCCTCAGCCTCCCCCCGTTGCTGCTGGCTGTTGCTATCAACATGGCCTTTGGAGGCTTGCCCTGCTGGCTATTTTGGGAGGCAGCATGTGATGCAGGCAGCTCCCCTTGCAGGGGGCTCCCAGCCCTGCTCCCCAGAGCCCCAGCAGCCTTGTGTCCTGCTCCTGTGCCCCCTCAGCCACATCCAGGCTGCTGCTGGAGCCCTGGGCTGTGTGGGAGGGCTCCTGCTGGCACTCTGAGCACTGGAGGATTATTCTAAACCATTTTACTCTGTTGAGCTGCAGAAATACAACCTGTCTGAGGGCTGATCTTCTTACAGCTGCTGTTGGTATTATCCTGGGCTTTTAAAGTGCCCTCACATGGGGATTAAAACCTTCTGCCAATGTTTTCCCTTTTTATTGTGTCCACTGAGATGTCCCTTTGCTCTCCAGCAGCCAAGCTGAGGTGATGGGGTGGGAGGAGGAGTGTGGATGTTGGAAGGCTGGAGAGGCTTGGGATGGGATGGAGCCCTGGTGTGGCTGTGCTGGGAGCAGTGCTGGGTGCACTCAGTGCCTCATCCTGCTGCACTGCTTGTGCTCTCTGCATTAAGGACATTTCTTTTCCTCTTCTGTTTGCCTGACTCGTTTGCTCAGGCTGTACCTGAGGAGGGTGGTGCCTGCTCCCTGCCCCAGCTGCACCTACCAGGGGCTCCTGCAGTGCCCATAAGGGAATGAATTGCCTGCTTTGCTCTGAGTTTACATCCTCTGTGTGTGCCTTGCAGGAGAGGAGTCAGAATCATGGAACAGTTTGGGTTGGAAGGGACCTTTAAAGGTCCTCCAGTCCAACCCCACCTCCATTTTGTTTAGAAGCCTCTAATTTCTGTTTTTACCTGGTCCATCCCATTTGCATTCTTTCATTTTAAGAGCTGTCCTAGGCAGTGTTTTAAATAGAGAGAGCTATTATATTTAACTGCAGAGCTGGGCCAGCCCAACATTTGTGTGCAGGAGGTCATGGTGGTGTTTGGGGACCTGGCTGCTGGCAGCAGCCACGCTGTGGTGGCACCACTGCAGCCAGGGTCTTCACAAGGCTTTCTGCTTGTGTTTTGCAGGTGTACAACTCCAACAAGGACAACCAGAGCGAAGGCAGTGAGTATTTCTTGTCCAGCCTGGCCCCTGAAGGTGGCTGAGCTGTGGGAGGGTCAGCAGGAGATGCTGGTGACACTGGGCTGGGCTCCCCAGGGCTGGGGGCTGGCAGGGCTCAGTGTGGGGACCCCAGGGAGAGCCGAGTGTGGCACCCAGCAGGGACCAGGGGCAGAAACCTGCGGGTGGGACCTGGGCTGTGGGGAGCAGTGCCAGGCAGGCCCTGCATCCCCCAGGGTGTGTCCCCTCCTGCCCCACACCGTGTCCCCACCCCAGTGGCACTGCAGGGTGGCCTGGGCACCTCTCCTGAAGTTCAGCAGGGATCAGGTGACACCTGGGACCAAGCAGCTCTTGTCTCTGAGCCAGAATGTGCAGGGTGAGTGTGTCTTTCCAAGGGGGAATTGGAACAGAAATACAGGAGCAAGGAGGTCCTGCCTTGTCAAGATTGTCAACAAGAGCCCTTAAAAATAAAAATCTTTTTATTGTGGTTCAGGCAATCAAAGCTCTGGGTCAGGAAAGCACTTGTTTTTCTTCCTAGAGGAGCAGTTGCACCTGGTCCTGCCTCTTATGTCCTGTGTTTTAAAACCCTTAATTGAGCCATTTCCCAGTAGGTTGGATTTGCCATAACTGCAATTCTGCAGCCCCAGTCCCTTCCCTCCTTCCCTCAGAGGCAGCAGCCAGGCAGGGCCAGGCCTGGGTTGCTGTTCAGTGCTTGGTTCATTTTGGGGCTGCCTCAGACACGCCATTTTCCTCTGCAGCCCCAGCATTTCTCTCTCAGTAACTGGTATAATTTGCAGCTGATGTTCCTCACACCCATTCCATCCCTTGCTCAAAGCAGTCTCTGCCCCCTCTGTGGTTTCCCCTTCCCTCTGCTCCTCTCTGCCATCAGCTGCACATCCCTCCTTTCCTGCCTGTTCACCTGCTCTGTGCCTCCCAGGTGGTGCAGCAGAGCCCAGGGCTGTGCTGAGCTGGGCAGGGCAGCGTGGCCACTGCCCCTGGGGTGGGAGCCCAGGGTGACTCAGCTCCATGAGCTGTCAGTGCTCTGGGTCCCTGCACGCAGCTCTGTACCTGCTGCTGTGCTCAGGAGACCATTTGGTCTCTCTCAAAAATGAGAATGGCCCTCCCTGTCTGTCCTTGTGTGTCCTCCCTGGTTCTGGGAGCACCCCTGGCTGAAGGTGTTTCTGAACCTTCTGCTTGGGCTGGGGCTGGTGTGTGCAGGGGGCTGCTGTGTGCAGGGGGCTGGTGTGTGCACAGGGCTGGTGTGTGTGTGCACAGGGCTGGTGTGTGTGTGCAGGGGGCTGCTGTGTGCACAGGGCTGGTGTGTGTGTGCAGGGGGCTGGTGTGTGTGTGCAGGGGGCTGGTGTGTGTGTGCACGGGGCTGGTGTGTGTGTGCACAGGGCTGGTGTGTGCAGGGGGCTGGTGTGTGTGTGTGCACAGGGCTGGTGTGTGTGTGTGCACAGGGCTGGTGTGTGCAGGGGGCTGCTGTGTGCAGGGGGCTGGTGTGTGCGTGCACAGGGCTGGTGTGTGCAGGGGGCTGGTGTGTGTGTGTGTGCACAGGGCTGGTGTGTGCACAGGGCTGGTGTGTGTGTGCACAGGGCTGGTGTGTGTGTGCACAGGGCTGGTGTGTGCACAGGGCTGGTGTGTGTGTGTGCAGGGGCTGGTGTGTGTGTGCACAGGGCTGGTGTGTGCAGGGGGCTGGTGTGTGTGTGCAGGGGCTGGTGTGTGTGTGTGCACAGGGCTGGTGTGTGTGTGCACAGGGCTGGTGTGTGTGTGCACAGGGCTGGTGTGTGCAGGGGCTGGTGTGTGCACAGGGCTGGTGTGTGTGTGCACAGGGCTGGTGTGTGTGTGCACAGGGCTGGTGTGTGTGCACAGGGCTGGTGTGTGCACAGGGCTGCTGTGTGTGTGCACAGGGCTGGTGTGTGTGTGCACAGGGCTGGTGTGTGTGTGCAGGGCTGGTGTGTGTGTGCACAGGGCTGGTGTGTGCACAGGGCTGGTGTGTGCACAGGGCTGGTGTGTGTGTGCACAGGGCTGGTGTGTGTGTGTGCACAGGGCTGGTGTGTGCACGGGGCTGGTGTGTGTGTGTGTGCACAGGGCTGGTGTGTGTGTGCACAGGGCTGGTGTGTGTGTGTGTGCACAGGGCTGGTGTGTGTGTGCAGAGGGCTGCTGTGTGTGTGCACAGGGCTGGTGTGTGCACAGGGCTGGTGTGTGTGTGCACAGGGCTGGTGTGTGTGTGCACAGGGCTGGTGTGTGCACAGGGCTGGTGTGTGTGTGCACAGGGCTGGTGTGTGTGTGTGTGCACAGGGCTGGTGTGTGTGTGCAGAGGGCTGCTGTGTGTGTGCACAGGGCTGGTGTGTGCACAGGGCTGGTGTGTGTGTGCACAGGGCTGGTGTGTGTGTGCACAGGGCTGGTGTGTGCACAGGGCTGGTGTGTGTGTGCACAGGGCTGGTGTGTGCACAGGGCTGCTGTGTGTGTGTGCACAGGGCTGGTGTGTGTGTGTGCACAGGGCTGGTGTGTGCAGAGGGCTGGTGTGTGTGTGCACAGGGCTGGTGTGTGCACAGGGCTGGTGTGTGCACAGGGCTGGCTGCTGCAGCCTCACCGAGTCCCTGTTCAGAGCTCTGCCTGCTCCCCAGGTCCTCAGAAATGGCTCCAGCTGCAGGCTGCCTGGCTGCCTGGCTTCCAGCAGCCCTTGATCCAGGCTTTCCTGCAGGGCCTGCAGTCAGTGTGGGCATGGAGTGGGTCTGGGTGCAGTTCCTGACCCTGGCAGCCTCCACACCTCTGCTTCCTGCCTGCACTCTGGGGCCTGGCAGTGCCTCCCAGTGCTCTGCTGGCACTCTCAGGACTCTGTGGTTTTGCAGAGCTCCTGGGTTTTCTGTCCTGCTGTGTGGCCAGATGGCCGTGGGGCTGTGGGTGATGTACCTGGTGTGCTGTGCAGGGGGAGGGGGCTGCCAGAGGGGCTGAGTGCTGTCACTGAGCCATTGGGGCCAGGGCAATTTAGATGCTGTACTTTGCTAACCAGGAGGACTTGCCCTGCTCCATGGAAACAAATCCTCCAGGCCATTTGTGCTCATTGCATGGAACAGCATGAAATTCCTCCTTTCCCTTCCTCCTCACCATTTCACTCTCCATCTTCCACATCCACTGCTGAGTCCCTTTGGCTGTCCTGTCTGCTGTGCCCTTTTCTGGGTGCTCTGGCCCTTCCCAGCAGTCACAGTCATGGAATCACAGAATATTTTGGGTTGGAAGGGCTCTAAAGCTCCTCTCTTCCTGTCCCTGCCATGGCAGGGATACCTTCCACTGTCCCAGTTTGCTCCCAGCCCTGTCCAGCCTGGCCTTGGGCACTGCCAGGGATCCAGGGGCAGCTCCAGCTGCTCTGGGCACCCTGTGCCAGGGCCTCACCACCCTCATTGTAAAAAATTTCTTCCATTTCTCTAACCTAATCTGACCCTCAATCTTCCTTTCCCAATCTTGGCAGCTCACTGGTAGTTAGAGCCCTGAAAACTCATTTCTGTGAGACTTGAAAGCTCATTCCTCTGGTCTCTGCTTCATGATTCCCCCCCTCCTCTGTGGTTCTTATTTCCAAAATGTCTTTGAAAGAATTCAAGCCTGAGGTGGTTGCATGGCCCAGTGTGGTGGGGAGGCAGAGGAGCTGCTCTGACCTTGCCCTGCCCTGCCCCACAGCTGGAGCCAGGCTGACAGAGCTGATCCAGCCCCTGTCCCCTTCCCTTGACACTGATGTGTCACACACCAGTGTGAAGGGAGGGAATTAATGGATTAAATAGAAATAATCTGCCAGGCAAAAATAGAATGGGATGAGAGCAGTTGAGTAGCCCTTGGAATGTGATGCTGCTGAAGGTCAGGTGAGCATGGGGGCGTGTGGGAGCAGCTGCTGTCCAGGTGTGTGTCCCCTGTGCTGATGTGAAATGTTCTGGATGGGTCCCAGCCTGGGCAGGGCAGCTGCTGCTGCTGGAGGAAGAGCCTGCACACGTGTGGTGGCCTGGAGCTGAGCCTCACACCTGCCCTGAGCACCGAGAGCTCAAGGGAGGCTCTTCCACTTGGCCTCAGCCTGGCAGGGACAGCTCAGATTGGAAGGCAGGGAGGATTTCTGCTCTGGAAGGGCTGTCCAGCCTTGGCACATCTGGCCGGGGCAGGGGTGCCCATGCCTGGAGGGGTTTCACAGCCATGTGGCTCCTGGGGACAGAGGTTGGTGCTGGGGAAATGCTGGGGCTTGATGACCTTGGGGGCTTTTCAAACCCAGATGATTCCATGGATCTGTGATTTGGACAGCAGCAGGTCCAGATCTGCCTTTGATCTGGGCCATTGCTGAACTGAATCATGTGGTAAATGGCTGAGATAAAGAGCAGATGCTCTGAGAGAGGGGAAACCAAGCTTTTACAATGCTCATTAGAAGTTAAGTTTAAGGATGAATAAAGGCACTTTGGAAATTTAATCACATATTATTTCTGGATATAACTACTGCAAATAAATCCCCGACCTTTCCTGATCCAGAGCTTGACAGTGAGTGGAAGAGCTTGTTCATCTGCTCAGGGGGATTATGCCAGGTCACTTCATCCAGAGGCACTGCTGGGTCTCCTCCTGTTCCTGCTGCTGCTGCAGGGAGGGGGGATCCCAGCCCTGCCTGGCCCTGCAGGGTTATGGAATCATGGAACAGGTTGGGCTGGAAAGGACCTTGAAGCTGATCCAGTTCCTGCTGTGGGCAGGGACACCTTGCACTATCCCAGGTTGCTCCAAGCCCTGTCCAGCCTGGCCTTGGGGGCCCAAACATGCAAGGGGCTGAGGGAAACCTGCTGGTCTGTGGGGTGGGCTGGCAGAGAGCCTGAGGCAGTGATCCACACTGTCAGCACCACACAGGGATGCCCACAGGCCAGGGTCACACCGTGCCAAGCCAAGGCTGATCAGGCCTGCTGAGCTGGGTTTGCTGCAGCAAGACAGTTTGCACAGCATGGTTTTGAGCTGCTCAGGTCCCCTTGTGTTTGTCAGTGGTCTGGGAATGGCAGCTGTGCCCTGCTGATGGATGATGGCACCTTGGGTTTTTGCTGCATCCATGCTGGGAGCCCTGAGGGTGCCCAGCAAAGGGCCCTGCAGCCTCTGCATTGTCCTCACGTGCTGTGGCACAGCCATCCTGCACTCGTGTGCTTGTGTTGGCTCAGCACTGCAGCCTGCTTGCCCAGAAAAACAGAATGGAGCTGTTTTCCTTTGCACTGCTGTGGGTCCTCGTGCCACTCACCAGACAAAGCCCAGCCCCAGCAGAGGGCTCAGAGCAAGGGCTTAGGAAGGGCTGGGAGCTGGCAGCTGCCCATGGGGCAGGGGAGCAGGGAATGCAAGGGAGGGGAGCTGCTCGTGCCTTGCAGAGGGCGCTGCCAGCCTGGGCTCTGCTCCCTGCCCTGCACTGAACGGGCTGTGTCTCCCCCATCACAGCATTCCTGGGGTCTGGAGCCTTTGCCCACCCTTCCCTGAGGGGCTCCTGCCCTGTGGAAGGTTTTCCAGACCTTTCTCTAGGGAGGAACTAATTTTCCAGAACAAATAGCTGGCTGTTGGCAGTGTTTTCCAGGCAGTGGTGGAAAGCTCTCTGTGGGGTGAATTCTTCCAGCAGGTGTTGGGGTCCCTGGATTAGTAATTCCTTGAATTTAGAAGTGAAAACTTGCATTGGCACAGGTGAATTGAGTTGTACATCCCATTCACTCTTGTCTTTTAGCTCTCACTCTTGGGCAGAAGCAAGACACCTCATGTGCCATTTTCAGGGATTTGTTGTGTCCAAATGCCCAATTTCATTTCTTTCCAAGCAACCCGTTGTCAACTTTCCAGACAAATTTGGGTTATCTCACCTTGATCCTAAATTAATTTTGTCCATCTGCAGTGGTAAATGCCTGGCAGAGCCCAGGGCTTGGTTCAGAGGGATGTGGAGGCTGGAATGCTGATCAGTGTCTGTGTTTGCCCAGGTTACAGCTGGTACAAGCTGCTGTACTTGTGTTTTCTGGCCTCATTTATCTCCTGCTGGTCTGGGCAGTGGTGCATTGCTGGGATGGTTCAGCAGGAGCCTGGTGCTCCCTGTGAGGGCCTGCCCTGCCAGCTGTTCACCCTGCTCTCTGCCCTTCCCCTGCAGCTGCCCAGCTGGACAGCATCGGCTTCAGCATCATCAAGAAGTGCATCCACGCTGTGGAAACAAGAGGTAGGGCAGCCTCGGGCTGGGCTTGCTCTGGGGCAGCTGCTGGCAGTGGAGCAGTTGCTTTCCTGCCCTTTTCATGGACAGAATGATTCATGAGCCCTGGGACCCACATCAGATGAGCCCATGACGTGCTGGGGCCGATGAGAGAAGCGTCTGCCCCACGGCTGGGCCAGCAGGACTCCCAGACATGGGGCAGAGTGAGCAAATTACACCCTGGGACAGGACCAAAGGGGGTGTTCAGCATCCTTCCTGCAGGAATGCTGCCAAGCACGTCCTCTCATGTGGGACTGTGTCCCCAAAGCCTCTGTGAAGCTCCTTGTACACAGGTGGGGTTGTCCCAGCCCTGCAGAGGGAGGTCAGATGCAAAAGGCTCACACGTCAACCTGAAGAACTTGACACAGTAAAATTTTCCCAGATTGCCCTGGTTAAGTGCAGATCCTGCATGGGGCTGCCATGGCTGTGGGAAGGAGGAAAAGTGTCCTTAGATCCTTGTTCCTGAGCTAACTGGGGGTAACACTTCTAATGAAAGGATTCGTGAAAACCTTGATATTAACCCCAAATTTTACCATCTTCTGTGGCTTTGTATTTGACAGGTGAGAAGGTTTCATTGCCTTTGCTATTTGAGAAGGCAAAGAAGTGGAAGTAACCTCAGCAGCTCTTGTGACCTTGTGCTAACAGGTTCCTTGTTTTCCCAGGGATCAATGAGCAGGGGCTCTACCGGATCGTGGGGGTGAACTCCAGGGTGCAGAAGCTGCTGAGCATCTTGATGGGTGAGTGCCTGGAATTTGGCAAAGGCAGGCGGGCTGTGCTGCTTTGAGGCCTTGCCAAGCAGGAGCAGGGGCTCCTGTCAGGGTCCCTAATGGTGCTGACTGTGCCCTTAGGACCGTGTCGAGGCCGGGAGGTCCTGGGCACCGTGGGCAGGTCTGAAGGTAGGACTCGTGTGGGACTGGCTTCACCAGGTCCTGCTGCAGTCACTGGTGTCCTGCTCACACATGCTCTGAGCTCTGGCAGCCTTCCCAAATGCAAACCAAAATCTTCAAAGAAATAGCTGAAAGCTTTGGCTTTTCATCTCCTACCTGCCCCCTTGTTCCCAGCACCCTTTGAAATGATTTTCTCTGGATGTTGCATGCTGCCTGTGGCTGTTCTTGCTTTCCCCACGGACTTTCTTGTGCCTGTTTATCTCAGCCTTGCCCAGAGTTTTCCAGCATGTGTTTCCCTCGTGACTGGGGCCTTGGATCCTGCAGTTCTGGATGCTCCAAGCTGCTGGCTCTTGGCACAGCAGAGGTTTGCTCTGGCTGTGGGGACAGGACCATTTCAGCCCTGACCTCACAGGCAGCATTTCCATCCCACAGCTGCAGCCCTGGACCAGTCTGTCCATCTGTCCAGACATGCCTGAGACACAACAGTGGAAGAGAGAGCTGGGCTGGAGCAGGGCAGCTGCCCTTGGCCAGTCCTGTGTGATGCTGCTCAGACTTGGCAAAAACCACAGATGAAATAGCTGCAGGAATAGGGAAACAAATGCTCACTAATTTGTTAGTGCCCTATTGAATGTGTTTGTTACTCCTTGGGGAAAATGCGTGGCATTTCTGGTCATCTTCTTTCCCTTCACTTACTGTCTTCCCTTTTCTACATGATTTCCTTTTCCTTGTCCTCACAAAACTCCAGTGCTCCATTCTCTGCATATTTCTTCTTGCAGGTTTTTCATCTGTCGTGTTTCAACATCTTTCCCTTCTCCTATTCCAATTCCTCCTTCTTTTCCCACCATTAAGGTGTTCAGTGAGCAAAGCCCACGGTGGCTGTTACAGCTGTCAGTGTTAACCTGTGGAAAACAGATAATGCAGGTGACTGGAGTGGGGGGGCACAGCTCCAAATCTGGGTGCAGGGCACCTCTTTGCTCCTGTGGCATTTGGAAAGTTCACTGCAGTCACGGGACTGGTGGCTGGTGCTGTTATTAGAGGGGTTTGGCACAGGCTGGGCATGTGAAGGTGCCCTGCAGCCCAGGGCTGTGGGGAGCCAGCGCTGTCCTGGGGCACACAGGGTGGCACAGGGACAGCCCTGGGCCAGGAGCTCTGCTGACAGGAACAGGCTGGCTTGGTGCCCCGGGGCAGGTCCTGGCAGGTCACAGCTCAGTGATGCTCCTCACCACATCCCACAGGTGGCAGGGCCACGGGCCCCCTTCTCCTGTCACAGAGGTGTCAGTGCTGGTGTCAGTCCCCAGGCTGTGACAGATGGCAGAACTGGCCTGGGTGAGGAGCTCTGCAGAGATGGGAGGGATTCAGTTCTGGACAGCATCCAGCATCCATTATCTCCTCAGCCACTGAAGCCACTCAGCTGTCGCCCCTGTGTCTCATAAGGAGGTGATAAATGGCTGGTGCTTTTCCTTTGTCCTGGTGTGTCCTCCTGGCTTGGTGGGGCTGGAAGCCCTGCTGGAGGCAGGCAGGGCTGGCAGTGGGACCCCTTTTGGGAATCCCCCATGGTGTCTGTCCATCCTTGGGGTGCTCTGCAAACCCGTGACCCCATAATTTCTCCAAATTGTGGGGGATTAAATCTCCATCACCCCCGGTGTTTAGGCTGCATGTGGAGTCAGTGTCACAGGAAACGTGTCCCTTGTCAAACCCCATCTGTTCCTACTGCCCTCGGGCTCCTCGTGAATGGAGGAGCCAAACTGTGCTCCCACTGTCAGGTTTCCCTTATATTTAGAAATGAATGTGGGCAGCCTCACTGCTTCACATACAGCTGAAATGGCAAAAAGATCGAGTTTCCCTGAGCTGCTGTCAGGGCACTGCTGGGAAGGGCTTTGGCAGGGTGTCCTGCAGGAGGGCACTGCTGGGGCAGGGGCAGCCCCAGCCCCTGGCTTGGGTTTCAGGGCAGATCTTGCTGGGGTCTGGACTGGGGTGATGCCAGGGCTGGTGGGGAGCAGATCCTGTCCCCAGCATTCACTGGTACCATGTGCCATCAAAATGAGGACAAATAATGGGACAAAACCCCACAAATAACCAAACTCTCATCAGTGGGAGCTCCCATGAGAGGGTTTATTGTGGCACTTTGGGGCCCCAGCAGGTCTGAACTCTGCAGAAGGTGAGTTACAGCATCTGATCTGCTCTTGCTCCTTTGCCATAAGAGCTGGGAGTGGGGCTCCTTCCAGCCCCTCACTGCTGGCATGTGTCATCCCTGAGGCTGTTGGGAAGCCTCTCCAGGATAATCCCACTGGGGTGGTGAGGTGCTTCCCCAGGCTGTGCCCCTCACCCTGGAGAAATGTGAGAGGCATCAGAGCAGGGCTTGGCAGCAAAAAGCAGCTGCAGGGTTAATGCTGCCCGTGGCTGTGGGTGCTTTTCCAGCCCCTGGTTCCACGTGGCCCCAGTTCCTGGGGAAGGGTGTCCTTGTGGGAGGCAGGGCTGGCACAGCACCCCTGCCTGGGGACAGATGCTGCAGCTGCTGCAGCTCCTTGCAGACTCATACATGTGAAGGTCAAGGGGAGCTGATTAACTGCTCTGAGCCCTTTCATGGGGCCGACTGTGGAATTTCACCTCGTGTTCCATGATCCTGCCTAGAAACTGCTGGCTGAGCCTTTGCAAAGACACACTGTTTGTTCTGCTTTGGGTAAAAAGTTTCATGTAAAAAATGATGGAGCTTCTAGGGGGTTTTGTTCGTTTATTTTATTTTATTTTTTTTTTTTTACTATGCCAAACTTATCTTGACTCCTTATCTTAAAATTCTCTCCTTGTAAAGGCAGTGCTGTAGGAAGTTTCCTGGGCACTGAGTCAGGAGGATGGAGGTCATTTGTGTGATTGCTGAGACACACATGATCTTTGTGTGAATATGCATTTCTTATGTATTTACCTTTCCAAGCGCCTCTTGATGTTTTTTTAAATTAAAATAAACCCTTTGCCCTGAGGGAAAGCTGAGCTCTATTCACAGCATTCTTTTAACTAGGTTAAAAATTGCCCAATGCTTACACGGGGCTTTAAAACTCAAAGGTGCGTTATTTGTGTCTGTGAAGAGGCAAAAAGCCCCCGAGCTGAGCCCGTGGGAGCAGATGGTGTTAGCAGCTGTGGCCGTGTCACCCTGGGCTTTGGGGACAGTGGGAGCCCTGGCACCCCAGGGACACCTGGCACGGGGGGACCCACACAGGGACCCCCACAGGGGGGCTCAGCTGGGGGAGGATCCTGGCTGAGTTGCCAGGATGGAGTTAGCAAAGACCATTGGAGCAGCATCCAGGCAGGAGAGGTCAGCACATGGGGCACTTCCATGCTGGCCTTTCCATGGCCTTGCCTGGGCTTTCCATGGCCTTGCCTTGGTGCTCCTGGCCTCAGTTTGGTGCTCCTGGCCTCAGTTTGGTGCTCCTGGCCTTGCCTTGGTGCTCCTGGCCTTGCCTTGGTGCTCCTGGTTTCAGTTTGGTGCTCCTGTCCTCGGTTTGGTGCTGCTGGCCCCAGCTGTGAGCTGTCACCATCTGGGTGTCAGTGGTGTGCCTGAGCCCACTGCCACTGGCCTGCTGGTGGCTCTGCAGGTGGCTCTGCAGGTGGCTCTGCAGGTGGCTGTGGCTGTATTTGCCAGCCAAGGGCTGGGTGGGGAGGTGGCTGCAGGGTGACAGTGCTGCCCATTGTGGGGAGGAGCGTCCCTGGTCCCTGTGTCTGTGCCTGGCTGTCACTGCTGTCCCTGAGCACCTCAGGCTGCTGTGCCTGCTGTCCTGGCACACTCCAAGCCACACTACCCTGTCCTTCTGTCCTTGCTCAGGATGGGGGATTCCCTTTTCCTCCTCTTGTCCCGTGTCACTGAGTCTGGCCTGTCCTGCAGCCCCACACCTCTGCAGATGTGTCCTGAGCTGGGAATAGCAAATAAAATGGGGTGTGATGGTCTCCCCACACAGCTGAGCTGGCATGACTTGGAATTGTCTTCAGTTTCCTTCAGTTACTGTTTTTTTGTCTTTTTCCATAGATCCCAAGACAGCCACAGAGACAGACACAGAGATCTGTGCAGAGTGGGAGATCAAGACCATTACTAGTGCACTGAAAACGTACCTGAGGTAAGGAGAAAAGCCTCACCTGGCTTCAGGAGGGTTTGGGGCTGGCCTGGGATTTTACTGCCTGTTATGGCAGACCCTTAACAACAGCATTTTTATAGAAACAGAGCAGAAACTGCTCTTAGGGAATTTATTCTGGCTTTTCCCTGGCTTTCCAGTATGTTTGAGTAGGATCTGGGGAACACACTCAGCTCTGACAGATGCACATATTATACAGACATGATTTTAAAAGCTCATTCTTGCATCCCCTGCCTTGAGTTAAGCTTTTCCCTGAGCTTTTCCCAGAGGACTTCCACCTTCTGAGCACGTGGCAGAAGGGGAGGGCAGTGCAGTGCAAGGGCAGGGGCTGAAGAGCTTTTCCAGACCTGGTGCTGAGCTTTATTGTAGTTCTGATTTGTGTGTGTCAGGCGAGCCAGTATCACCCTGGGGATCTTCCCCACAGGATTGGGTGTTGGCAGGCAGCAGCATCTCATTACCCACAACGTGCTCCTACCTGTTGTGACCGCAGCTCCTTGCTCTCAGCGACTGTTGTGTGCTGGGTTGTGTTTGAGGGAGCACAAGAGAGAGCCTAAATCCAATTAGGGGGATAAGGGTAATTAGCCTGGTGGATCTCAGCCTAGAAAAATCACAGAATTTTGCGTGATTGGCAACCTTTGCTCCAGAGTCTGAACTGTTGGCTAAGCAAAGAGGAATGTGGGCAGCACCAGTGTGTCCCTCTGAAGGGATGCAGCAGTGGGAGGGGACAGTGGGAATGGGGATTGGGAAAGTTTTACAGCTAGGCTTGTTTATCTTTTCAATTTATTTTCAAAGTTCCTTGGAAGTCATGGGCTCAGCAATGCACTGAAGCTGTGTTACTGAAGGAATGCTAAAATTAAAGATTAATTTAGTGGTGAATAAATCAAAGGTCCTTGCATAGATCTTACTCCTTCTGAGGGGGAATTAATTAGAGTTGGTGTTGCTTAATTCTGCCCTTTTCAAAATGGAGCTGAGTTTATTGTAGGGGCAAAGCTTTCTCAGTGTGGATTGTGTTCCTCAGATGTGTTTTGTGCCTGTTTCCTTTTTATCTTCCAGAATGCTCCCGGGGCCCCTCATGATGTACCAGTTTCAAAGGAGCTTCATCAAAGCAGCGAGTGAGTCTGTTGGTGTTTATGGCTCCCACAGAGGAGCCTCTCTGCCAGTGGCTGCCATCCCCCTGCCCTGCTGCCTCCCCGGGGCTGTGTCCTGGCCAGCAGAGCAGGGCTGGAGCTGGGGCAGGCTGGTGTTGGGGGTGACAGAGGAGGAGGGAGCGTGGGTGGTGCCGGAAGCGGCGCTGGCAGCTCCCGTGGCTGGGACCATTGGCTGCTGTTGAGCTGCACCATGGGGTCTGGGGGCTTTGAGGGGCTCCCTGCTGCTTCACACGTTTGGGCCATGTCTCCTTCACTGCCCAGAGGAAGGGGCTTTGCTGGGAGCAGGGGATTTTCTGTTGGCAGTCATGCAGGCTGTGGATATGGGAGTGGGATGTCAGGAGGGCACCTTGGCCATGGCAGTGCTGGCCTCCTCCAGCAGCTCCCACTTAGCACCATGGACCCAAGCAGCCTGTGGAGCAGCAGATGCTCCAGCCTGGCCTGCACTGGGCACACTGAACATGGGAATGTGCCCATATCCCATCCCTGGAAGCACTCTGGTTGCAGCCAGCCCTGCCCTGCTCACCATGCTGTTCACGTGGTGTCTGCTCTCAGCTCACTGCAGCATCTGCAGTGCCTGGCTGTGGGATGGAGCAGCTCCCTGGGATGTCTGTCAGGGACAGTGTTATGCCTCTTCCCATAACAACCCCCTAATGTGGAGATAAATCATCTTCTATTCCCCATGCAGAACTAGAGAATCAGGAGTCCAGGGTGTCGGAGATCCACAGCCTCGTTCATCGGCTCCCGGAGAAAAACAGGCAGATGCTGCACTTGCTCATGAACCATTTGGCAAAGTACGTTTATGACTGATGTGTTTTTCTCTCCTTTTTCCATTTCCTCTGAAAGTTAATAGTGGTGGAAAAGTTTCCTTGTGTGTGTGTGGTGTTGAGTCATTTCTGGTTGGCAACGGGAAACCGCATGTGAGTGAAGTGAGGGCCGAGAGAGCGAGAGGGGTGGGAGGGAGGATGAGGGAGGGAGGGATGAAGGACAGGAGCTTCCCAGCCAGCCCCAGCCTCATAGAAGAACCAGGAACCCATTCCCTCCTGGGAACCTTGTGTTGCTTTGGATGGCCTGGAGTGGGTTTGGCTCCCCAGGCTGTCCAGGAGGCAGAGTGGAGCTCCTCACGTGGTTTCAGAGCAAACCTGCCATTGAAGGACTTAAAGTGATTTCTTTACGCAACAAATGACTGCTCTGGGGCGTATTTTCTGCCTTTCTGCACCCTGATGAATCAATATTTTTGTGTTACCTTGAAACTTTGTGAGGGCGAAGGAATGGGATAATTTTTTTTCTTTTGGTGGTAGAGCTGACCTGTAATTTCCTATCTTCTTCCTGCTCCTGCAGGTTCCCATGGAAACCTTTGATTAGTGTTTTAGAAGTGAAAGCATCATCAGGTGTTCGTGGCAGCCTCAAGGCTGCAGGGTTGGACCTGCCCTTGCTGTTTGCACCAGTGCTGCAGGAGCAGCAGGGCTGAGGCAGGGCTGGGAAAGCTGGGGAATGACTTAATTGGGATAACTGCTCAGGAGGAGATCTGCAAGAATCCAAGTTATCTGTTTAAAAGAAAAAAATAACAGATGATACTTGAAATAGGCTTAAACACAACTCCAGATGCTTTCTTGTCGCCAGATCTTGTGTCTGCTCCATGGGGTCCCTGGCAAGGCTGTTAGAAACCAAATGCCTGGTTTAGGTGTTGGTTTCAAACCTTCTGCATTTACAGCCTGAAGCCAAGGCCCTGTGGTTCCAGGTGCACCCATCAGCCAGATGGGATTGCCCAGAGAAGCAATGCCCCTGGGTCCCTGGAAGTGTCCCAAGCCAGGGTGGATGGGGCTTGGAGCACCCTGGGATGGTGGGAGGTGTCCCTGCCCATGGCAAGGAGTGGAACTGGGTGAGCCTTAAGGTCCCTTCCTATCCAAACTGTTCTGGGATTCAGTGATTTTGTATGTGCAGGGAATCTGTAATTGCTGCAGTGTTTTCCATCTAAAGGAAAAACCTGGTGATGGAGTAGAGATGTGGAGGTTTACAGTGGGGTTTGTGCTGCTTTAGCGGGGAAGGAATTCAAACCAAACAAACAGTGTGTGTGGTGGTGTGTGCTATTTTAGGAAGAGAAACAGCTCATAGTGTTATTTAATAGGAAAAAAATTATCTCAGAGAAGGGCAGGAAGCTGAGGAGCGAGAGCCTGCTGAGCTCCCCAGCCCTGGTGCCATTCCTGGGGGATCCTGGGCTGTGGGGGCAGAGGCACAGCCAGCCCCAGGTGAGGGCTCACAGCATCCACAGCCAGCCCCAGGTGAGGGCTCACAGCATCCACAGCCAGCCCCAGGTGAGGGCTCACAGCATCCACAGCCAGCCCCAGGTGAGGGCTCACAGCATCCCTCTGGGGCTGTCCTGCAGCTCCTGCTCTGATCAGGAGCAGCCCCCTGATCACGGAGCTGTGCCCATTGCCCTGACCCAGGAACATTGCCCTGATCCAGGAGTGCCCATTGCCCTGATCCACGGGGAATGCCCTGATCCAGGGGAAATGCCCTGATCCAGGAGTGCCCATGGGGCAGCCAGGGCCAGGGTTTGTGTCCATTACTCTCTAAAAGAGCTGCTTGAGGCTGCAGTGCCACTGAGCCAGATTAAAGACAAGAATGGAGAGAAAGCTTCACATCTGCAGCAGATGTTTGGAGGGAGGGGCTGTGCTGCAGGAGGGACAGGCCTGGCTGCCCCGGGGGGATGCTGCAGAGGGTGGGACCTGCTGGGTCTGGTGCTGCTGGGAGCAGGGCACCCCCAGCCAACAGGGGCACAGCCAAGGGCCTCTGGCTGCCCCTGCCAACCTGGGCTGCCCTGCTTGCAGGGGTTTGGCTCCTCTGTTTCTGTCTGGGTTTTTTATTTTAAGTAACGTATGAATAATCAAGATTTGCATGTTTATCAGATGAGCTAAAAAAATATTTCTCACAATCTAGCTGTGGAGATTTCTGACACTAAAACCAGAACTTGGGCTGAGTCGGTCAAGTAAAGAAAGAGCCTGTCTTGGGTGGTTTCTGACTTCTGTTTTTGGGGTGTACGTGCTCTGCTGCACTGATGGGGGATGTGGGGCTCCTCATGTGATGAAGCTGCAGTTTTTATTAACAGTAATAAAACTGGTAAGAAAGCTGAAATGTTCAAAAATAGCAATTATTAAGCCCAGTATCAGACAGGATAAGTGCCTTGGAGGTGGTTCAGCAGTGAATCATGTGGTGGGTCCCGTGGCAGCTGGGGGTCACAGAATTGGGGTGCAGCGAGAGGGGCACAGAGGAGGGAGAGGACAAATCTCAGGAACAGGCACAGACAGGGTACAGAGTGAGGAGCCTTTTGATAGACAATTATTTCAATTTCTGCCTCTTACTGCATCTCCAAGCCCATTTGTGCTGCCTTCTGCCTCATGTCCACATGTCCAGGCAATTGTTCACTGTGGCCCAGGGAGCAGGAGCTGTCCCCATCCCTGCTCCTTTTAGCTTTCCAGCCTGAGCCAGTCTGGGATTCTGTGATTAAACCAATTTGTTTTAATGCCAAATAAGTCAAAGTGAAACAAGTTGCCTGTAGTACTGCTGGGCTGGTGGTTGCTGTGCCAGGGCTGCTGCTGAAGTGGAGCTGGTTACAGAAAATTGCCATTTTTGTTAGTGGAGCTGCAATATCATCCCTGTCTCCTTCTTCTTTTGTAATGTACTTTCTCACCCAGGAGTCAATGCTGTGGAGGTGCAGAGCAGGGGGATTTCACTCTGATTATATTTCAAGCATTTAGGGAATTATTTTTCATGCATGGCCATAATTTGACACCTGAGCTTTGCTTTGTTCTTGTGGCAGCAAGTCCGGGCTCTCCAGCACAGATGGTGCCAGGCTCATACCCCTTCTGTGGGGCTCCCAGACCCTTCTGTGGGTTGGCATGGCTGGCACTGCCCCACACACCCCCTGATCCACACACCCACTGCTCCTGTGCCAAGGTCAGGCCACAGAGGAGGTGCAGCCGAGCTGGGTGTACGTGTGTTTAGCAGAATTAATTATCTCTAATCACTCCCAGCTGTGGCCTGGCCAACACCAGCTGGTTCTCTTTGGTTTTGCTGTGGCGGTGTTTTCTAGTTTACGTGTTTTAACCAAGATGACAGTGATTGTTATCTCCTGCACAAATTGTTGCTGTTTATCAGGGCCATGGTTTCCATGGGCTCTGCAGGGCAGCTGCTCGTGGGGATCCAGCAAACCCTCGCTGGGGCAGGGGCTGGACACGGAGCCTGGCATGTTCTGGAGGGCTCGCTGCTCAACCAGGGATTGCTGGCAAAGGAGGAGAAGAAGAGATTCCTGCAGCTCTTGTGCCTAGAAATGCAGCGGGGCTTGTTCTGCTCGGTGTGGCCGTTCCGCTCGGTGCGAGCAGCTCCGCGCTGAGCCGGGGCCGCGCTGCCCTGCAGGGCCCTGCAGGAGCTGCTGCTCCAGTGCTCACCACGCTGCCTCTGTGCCCAACAGCCCCAGGACCCTGCAGGGCACCTGTGCAGGGCCAGGGGTGGCAGCTCCCCCAGGAATGTGCTTTTCCCTGGGCTGCTTTCCCCCGAAGGTGCAGCCGGCAAGGAGGCTGACGCCTCTTGGCACAGCAGGTCTGATTTCATCCCTGTGGCAGCTGTTTATGCTGCTGTCTGGTAACTATTCATTGGCTTGATTTATGTATTGCTTCCAGTAAGTCATTCTTGTCCAGGACGTTCTGGAAATTTCCACTAGCCACTGAGGCCTCTGAGATGCCCCTCTCTCGTGGGCTGCTCGCCTGGTTTGGCTGCCAGAAGCACACAGGGAGCTGTGTGAGCTGGTGTGCTGGGCCAGGCAATGGGCCTCCTTGCTGCCTTTGGGAATGCCATTTTTATGTCCAGTGCCTCTTTCTGATCCTTTTGGGTCGTGGCAGTGCTGCATCCAGGCAAAGCCATGGAGTTCAAGTGACCCAAAGGATCTGGGTGCTCCAATGGGTGCTAAAAGGGGGTGATGTGGAAGGAGACTCCCTGTAGGCACATGCTGCCTTGCAGGACAGGGAGGATCCTGCCTGGGGCTTGCCTGTCCTGGGTCAAGTTCACACTGTGCTTTCACCCCTTTTCCTTTTTCCCTGTTGGAATGAGTTGGGCTTTAAGGTCCCTTCCAAGCCAACCCATTCTGTTGTTCCATGATTCTGTGATTTGTGCTCTGGAGCTGGAGGTGCCAGAGTCTTGTGGGGAGCAGCAGCACCTTTGGTTTCCCCTTTGCTCTCCTCTCCCTCAGGTGTTTTGGTGGGGGAGCCAGTGATGCTTCCGCAGAGGCGAGACAGCCCTGCAGGACTCTGTGCCTGCCCTTGCCAACTCTGCCTCCCTCTCACTCCTCTGCCTTTGTTTTTAATATAAGATATAAGATTCTGCAGAATTACAAACCACCACAAAAAGCCCTGTAGGTGTACGCTGGGTTTTTTGGGCTTGGCTTCCTGTAATGTGTAAATTAGCTAAAGGTTTTGTTCTGCTTCTGCAAATGAACTTTTAACCCCCTCTGTCTGGATTGTCCCTGGAGCAGCTGTGTGGGTTCTGGTAGCTTTTCCTTCCATGCTTCTCTAAAAGCTCCTTATATTTCATGCAGGCTCTCCAGTTTTTAGCTGGAGGGAAATGTGCCCCAGAGCCTGCAGTCTCCTGTTAGGTTCTTTTGCACCCACATCCTGCACAAGACTTGAGTCTGGAGATAGGATAATGGGGTCTTGCACTAAAGCTGGCATCAGCAGCCTAGCATGATGATTCAGCAGCTGGTAACAAAGCACCTGCTGGGTTTGCTGGAGAGTTTCTGTGGTTGAACATCTCTGCTGAGCTCCTCCTGGATCTCCAGGAGCAGCACCAGGCATTTTGCATTTCTCAAGTGTGAATTCTTGTGGGCTTGTGTCTGAACTTGGTGTTGTTGGGTAGAGGTTGTTGATAGCACATAATTTTTTAATTGTTTATCACAGTGAAACTGAAACTGGATATGGAAAGAGATTGAATTGAGAGTGAGCAAAAGATTTCCAATAACTGATTGGAGTCTCCCTGGTGGTGTCTGCACCGTCCCCGCAGACAGAGTGGGATGGAGATGCTTCATGAGCACATCCTTTGATTGCTCTGTATAAACAGACCCAGGACTGAACCAAACTCAGATAGAGAGATTTTAGTCAGACAGTCTTTCAGCAGAAGAAAGGAGGCTGGAAATCACCATTTATCATGCCAAGATATCTTTGAGCTGCAGTTTTTGCCAGGATGTTTGAGTGATCCCTCAATCACAGAGTCACAGAAAGGTTGGGGCTAGGAGGGACATTTAAAGGCCATCTCATTCCAGCCCATGGGTGTGGCAGGGGGCTCAGAACTGGAGGAGTGAGGGCTGTTTCCAGTCTTTGGACAACACCTTGTCCCACTGGTGAAGGTGAGAGAAGCATTTTTCCTGCTGCTGTTCACATCCTTAGTTCTGAAAGCTCCTTATTCCTACATTCCCTTTCTTCCAACACTGTCTTCTAGGAATTCAGTATTTTGGAGGGATGAGCTCCAGCCTTGCATTTGTGATGTGAATGAGCTCCAAAATGCCTCTAAGAGACAAAAAAAGGTCAGCCCCCCTCTGTTGCTCTTCCTTTGGCCGTTGCACTCGTGCAGAGGTGCAGGTGTGCACTGGCACCTCCTGCACGTGGCCCTGTGAGCTGGCTCTGGCTTGGAATGGTTCCTGTGGGGATGTGGGAGCTGCACTGGCTCACCCAGTGCTGCTGCTGCCGGGAGGCTCTCTGGGAGCCCGTTTGCTTTGGCTCTTTTCCATGCAGCAGGTTGTAACTCCGGCGTGGCACTCGCCGTGCCGGCACATCTTTCAAAGGGTTCCTTGTTAACCCAGACCTGCTCTGTCGGGCTCTCCTTGCCCTGCTGGCTGGGGGGTTGTTATTGCACTGTGACAGCACCACTGTGGTCTGGTTTTGGAGGAAAAGCTGCTCCTGCATCAGGGCTTTGCTGAGGCTCGGGGGCTGGCACTGGGGTACAGTGGCACAGTTTGCAACCATGGCAGGCCCTGTTCCGGCCCCCTCCCCCGGGGTGTTTGAGCCTGAGGCCCCTTTGCTGGCTATGTTTGTGCAGGTGGAAACCATGGTGATGTTTCACATCAACTCTGGCCTGTGGTTTTCACCAGGGTGTCAGTGGAAACCTGCAGTGCTGCAATGCCAGGTACAGGGAATTGCCAGCCCGGTGCCACTCAGCCCTGGGCTGAGGGTTGGTGAGCAGGGCTGGGGTCGCTCTGAGGTCCCCCCTCAAGCTCAGCTTGCCCAAAGCTGCAGAGGATGGCTTTGGAACCCCCTCTGGCTCAGTCAGGGAAGCGTGAGCCGCAGCAGCAGCGTTGAGCTCCCTGCATGTTTCCCTGCAAGTCGCAGCACGTTTGGTATTCACGCTGATCTGGCTCACTGATACTGAACCTCACATTTGGCCTTGGTGTCTTCTCAGTGCAACATGAGCCCTCTTTTTTTTCCCTGGGAGTGAACCCAAGCATCCAGCTGTGGCCAGATCCACCCAGGAGAAGAAGCGAGTCTTGTTGGAGCAAGTCAGAGCGCCCGGAATCGGCGCAGGCACAGCTTTGGTCCCAGCTGAGCAGGGAGCCCGAGAGCAGCAAGGGGTTTGCATTCAGCCAGTTTCCCCTTGACTTCTCTGGGAGGTTTTGTCATTCCCTGTTGACCTGCTGGCCTCCATGTGCACTGCTCAGGCTTGGCTCTGCTCTCTGGAGTGGTGTGGCTGGGGAGGCTGCAGAGCTGTGAGCCCACGGCTCAAACCTGGCTGCAGGCAGCGGGGTTTGTGCACATTCCCCATGGTCCCAGTTCCCACTGTGTGCCTGAATGAGCCTGGTTTGCTGCTGCCTGCATCCAGAGCAGCCTGAGGCAGGCAGGCATGTCCTGGATAAACAGGCAGGATGGAGGGATGGTGGTGCAGGGTGGGAGTGTGGCCTCTGTGTGTGTGTGTGCTCTGGCTTGGGAATCATGCAATCTTTAAATTTGGAAACACCCACCAAGATCATCATCATTCCCCCAGCACTGCCAGGGTCACCACTAGCCCAGGTGTGTCCCCAGGTGCCACATCCACGGGGCTTTTGAGCACAAGATGAAGCAGAGCTGGTTGTGCTCCCTGCTTCTCCACGGCTGTCTGCCAGCAGCCACTGCAGACCCGTGTCCCTGTCACCTCCCCCAATGCACATGTACCTTTTAGGAACGATTTAGGAATGTGTGATTGACTGATTTAGCTGCCTGGCACACCAGTGGGTGCTGCTGCAGCTGGAATTGCATCACTGGTTTTACCAGCTCTGTGCTGGGTGCCAGTCACACATTCCTGCAATAAACACCTGCTGTGTTTCCAGCCATCAGACACATTCCTGAGGCTGGGAAACCCACCCACCGTGGCTTTGGGTGAGAAGTGAGTCACCCCCAGGGAGCTCAGGGCTGCCATCTCCGGGGACAGGCTCCAGCAGCCCCCTGGAGAGGGGGGAGGCTGAGGGTGCCCACCCAGCCCCTTTGCCCTCTCCAGCTCTGCTGCCATCAGCCACAGCCCAACTAACCCCAAAAATGTGCAGGGGTGAGTTAAATGCACCCAGGAGCATTTCCCAGAACTCATTAGATGGTGTCCCACAAATGGCCCTGTGTGCTCAGGCTGCTGTGTCTGTCTGTCTGGCAGAAGGGAGCTGTGGAAGGTCAGGAGCACAAGGCTCATGGGAAGCAGCTGAGGGAGCTGGGAAGGGGCTCAGCCTGGACAAAAGGAGGCTCAGGGGGGACCTTGTGGCTCTGCACAACTCCCTGGCAGGAGGCTGTAGGCAAGTGAGTGGGAGTCAGCCTCTTTTCCTGGGTTACAAGTGACAGGACAAGAGGAAATGTCCTCAAGTTGCAGAAGGGGAGGTTCAGGTTGGACATTAGGGAAAATTCCTTGAAAGGGTTGTCCAGCCCTGTCACAGCCTGCCCAGGGCAGAGGTGCAGTCACCATTGCTGGAGGGATTTAAAGCTGTACAGATGTGGCACCTGACATTATTGCTTAGTGGTGGCCTTGGCAGTGCTGGGGCAGCAGTTGGGCTGGATGATCTTGGGGGGCTTTTCCCACCTAAATGATTTCATGATTCTTTGCAGATCCTTTTACGGGAGCCAGGCTGGTGGCTCTGGTGCCACAGGCACCTCTCCACCCCCTGTGCTGCCTCTACTCCCTCTGCTTTTTCCCTTCCCTGTATGTCCAGAGTCAAAGGTGTCCAATGCCTATCAAACTGCCCAGAGCAGCCTCAATAATTTTGGGGATTGCTGGCCTCTGTGTGCCTGGCTTTTCACATTAAACAGAAGCTCTGGTGGTGGTGGCAGACAAGGGATGGATTTTCACCTGTAGCAAGAGGAATGAGCTGCATTATTTTCTCTCCTATGAGGAATTGCTAGGCCAGCCACAACAAGCACTTTGATTGCAAATGTTTGTCCCAGGCATGGAAATAGAAACACTCCAGACTTTGCTTTTGTTCCCTTCAGATGATTGTTTGCTCAGGAGTTTTGTTCTGAATCAGGGAAGATATTTGAACTAATAATGGCACTTTTGGCTGAGATTCAGATGCATGCATTCTATATATAAAATACGTGTTTATATATAAAATAAACACACGGTAGTTTATACATGCATATAAATACATATATAAAATACATGTAGGAAGTAATTCCAGACATGGGAGGCAGGAGCTCTGTGGGAGCAGAGCCAGGAGCCCCTGTGGCACCCACAGGAGCTCTGACCACACTGGAATATGTACTGTTCCCTGCTCCCCCTGCACTGAACCCTGGCTACCAATTACCCCGTATTAAATTGTGTTTGGTCATGGCAGTGATTACACAGTATCCAGGCAACCCGGGCATAATCTAATTTAACACCCAACATGGATTTACTCCGCTGCTGTTCTCCTTTGTTGTGCTGGAAGGGAGTGAGCAGTGAGTGGTGCCCAGGTCCACCCTGGGGATGGCTGGGGGATGGTGCTGCCTGGGCTGGGCTGTCCCCAGGCCATGGCAGGGCTCTGTCCCAGTGACACAGCTGGGTGCTGCCAGAGCCCAGCACTGCTGGGCAGCACCGGGTGGGTCAGGTCTGGGTGGAGCTGTGGCTGGGGAGGCTGTGCTGAGCACAGACCTTCCCTGGCCAAGGGCTCTGCCTGTCCCACAGCCCCGGGCTGATCTCCCCTGATCCCCAGGGAGCCATCGTGTGCTGCCAGCAGAAGGACCAGCCCACAGCCCCAAAGCCACTGCGAGCAGGAGGCAAGTGAAGAGGTTCTGCACATTCCTCCATCAGCTGTTGCTTTCTCCTGTGCTGGAAGTGGCTCCTGTAAAGTGGGGAGCAGAAAAGGAACCCATAGAAATGAATGATAGTGCAGCTCTCTGAGAGTGCATCAAGGGCTGGAAGGAAACAGCAGGTTAAAAGGAAAATACAGTGCCTGCTTGGAAAACTTCCAAAGAGCAGCTCAGGAATGGCACTGACAGTCCCTGCTGAACAGCCCCAGCATTAAGCCCACTTTGGGCTGAGAACAGCCATCTTTAGAAACTGCAGCGTTATTTCCTAGTACAAAGGATGATGAAGAGGTATAATTTAGAGTGAATTATCCTGTGGGTAATGGATGGGGAATTTGAAGGATGTGAAAGGTGAATCATGTTTTGGAGCACAGCTGTGGTGACCTGGTACAGGGATGGCTATTGCTGGAAAAGTACCCGGGCTGCAGAGCAGGAGTTCCTGTGGCCCTGAGGTTTATTCCAGAAAGGAGCCAGATTGCACAGCTGCAGGGCAGCTCCCGTGCTCCAGAGGCAAAGCAGAGCACTCTGAGCAGGGGCTGGGGGTGGAGGTGAGGCCAGCACCCCGTGGGTGAGTGGGCAGGCCCTGGGCTGGTGCTGTGGGACCATGTCCTGCCTGGGAAGCCATTAATAGCCCCGTCTGAAATAATTGCCAGGACCACGCTCAGCTGCCTCCCTGTAATGAGCTGATGACAGTGCAATTTATTAGAGTGATGTAGGACATGGTAACGGTAATGAGAAATGGAGGCACCTAATTTTGTGCGACTTAGATCAATTCAGTTGTTTTTTTTATAAATGAACATTGTTTTACTAACCACAGAAGATCATTAAAATTATTATTTTATTAATGCTTCTGAAAGCCATTTGGACTGCAGCTGCGTTTTTCCATATCCAATTAGGAGCATGTGAATGTGTGTCTGAAATGCAATTTTGCAATGCAAAAATGTCATGGGGCTTTGTGAGTGATGTGGGTGGGAGTGGGGGGTGGGTTTGTATTATTTAGTAATATTTATTATTCGTATTATTTAGTATTTAAGTATTATTTAGTAGATATTGTTTCTTATTGAACCCGTTCTGCCTTTCTTGCTGCTTCATGAGGTTGTGACTCCCTCAGGAGAGTTTGTTTCCCCTCCCAGCTCAGCAGTGCTGGCATGGCCATGAGCAGCTGGGTGAGCTCTTGGCTGTGCTGAGGATGGGGATGGGGAAGGGGATGGGGAGAGGCTCTGTGCCTGCCCAGGGTGGGGATGGCCAGCCTGGCTGGGTGGCAGTGTGAGCAGCATGTCCCTTCTGGTGATGCTGTCCCCCCTGTGATGCTGTCCCCCCTGTGATGCTGTCCCCTGTGTGAGGCTGTCCCCTCTGTGATGCTGTCCCCTGTGTGAGGCTGTCCCCTGTGTGATGCTGTCCCCCCTGTGATGCTGTCCCCTCTGTGATGCTGTCCCCTGTGTGAGGCTGTCCCCTCTGTTGAGGCTGTCCCCTCTGTGATGCTGTCCTCCCTGTGAGGCTGTCCCCCGTGTGATGCTGTCCCCTGTGTGAGGCTGTCCCCTGTGTGAGGCTGTCCCCTCTGTGATGCTGTCCTCCCTGTGAGGCTGTCCCCCGTGTGACGCTGTCCCCCCTGTGACGCTGTCCCCTCTGTGATGCTGTCCCCTCTGTGATGCTGTCCCCCCCGTGATGCTGTCCCCTCTGTGATGCTGTCCCCTCTGTGATGCTGTCCCCCCTGTGATGCTGTCCCCCCTGTGACGCTGTCCCCTGTGTGAGGCTGTCCCCTCTGGTGAGGCTGTCCCCTCTGTGATGCTGTCCCCTGTCTGAGGCTGTCCCCCTGTGACACTGTCCCCCCTGTGATGCTGTCCCCTCTGTTGAGGCTGTCCCTGTGTGATGCTGTCCCCTCTGTGATGCTGTCCCCCCTGTGATGCTGTCCCCCCTGTGAGGCTGTCCCCCTTTGATGCTGTCCCCTCTGTGATGCTGTCCCCCCTGTGATGCTGTCCCCTCTGTGATGCTGTCCCCTCTGTGATGCTGTCCCCTGTGTGATGCTGTCCCCTCTGTGGCAGAGCCCTCTCTGGGCCAGCCCACCTGTCCCAGCCATTACTGCCACCAGGGATTCCCACAGGCTGTGATTAAGCATTCAGAGCTTCCTGGCAGTGGGGCAGTCATGGGTGAAGGGAGGTCCCACCAGCTCCTGAGGGCTTTGGCCAGGACCTCCCCACTCTGAGCTTGGATGCCAGGTGCACACTCAGTGGGGACACTCTGCCTGTTCCCCAGGGTGAAATGAAATGTGCACTAGCCTGAGGCTTCTTGCCCAGGCACTGAGCAGGGCTGGTGTTGCTGCTGGAGAGAGCTGAGCCAGCAGCCCTGAGCCCCTCTTGTGATGTGCCCCTGTCTGCTGCCTGAGGAGCTGTGTGTAGGGATGAGTTCTTTGCTGGTTCAGGTGAGATTTGGATGGAAAAGGATGGAAAGCATCTTTTCTTTTTAGCCAGCCCTGGGCTTGCAGTGTGCTGAAATATGCTGAGCTTGCACACAAATGTCTTGACCCCAAGATCAGTGTTAGAAACTCACAGCAATAAATGTTAGGGTCAGTCCAGCAAGTGAGTGTGAGCCTCACTGTGTGCTGGCCTGCTGCATTTGTCCAGAGAAACAGGAAAGAAAGAGAAAGAAAAGACACTAAAACTCCCTCAGGCTACAACTGTGTGAGCACACAGCCTGAAGCCACCACATGTCCTGGCTGAAGAGGTCAGGAACAAACCACAAGAAAGACTCCTGGGGCTGCAGGGCTGCACTGCAGGTCACAGGCCCACACGTGTCCCTGTGTGACTCAGCAGTGCCCAGGGTCACACAGGTGTGACTCAGTAGTGCCCAGGGTCACACAGGTGTCCCAGCAGTGCCCAGGGGCACACAGGTGTGACTCAGTAGTGCCCAGGGTCACACAGGTGTGTCCCAGCAGTGCCCAGGGGGCACACAGGTGTCCCAGCAGTGCCCAGGGGCACACAGGTGTGACTCAGCAGTGCCCAGGGTCACACAGGTGTGACCCAGCAGTGCCCAGGGTCACACAGGTGTCCCAGCAGTGCCCAGGGTCACACAGGTGTGACTGAGCAGTGCCCAGGGTCACACAGGTGTGACCCAGCAGTGCCCAGGGTCACACAGGTGTCCCAGCAGTGTACAAGGGGCACACAGGTGTGACTCAGCAGCGTCCAAGGGGCACACAGGTGTGACTGAGCAGTGCCCAGCAGGCACACAGGTGTCCCAGCAGTGCCCAGCAGGCACACAGGTGTGACTGAGCAGTGCCCACCAGGCACACAGGTGTCCCAGCAGTGCCCAGCAGGCACACAGGTGTGACTGAGCAGTGCCCAGGGTCACACAGGTGTGACTGAGCAGTGCCCAGCAGGCACACAGGTGTCCCAGCAGTGCCCAGGGTGCCCAGTGAGCTCTGTCCTTCCTGCAGAGCTGAGCACCTGCAGCCCAGCGTGGCTGAGGGATGCCTGCCTGTGTCCCTGTTGCTGTGTCCCCTTGGGGTGGGCAGAGCAGAGGACATGTCCCAGTAGGGCTGCTGGGGCTTTGCCCCTCTCAGCCCAGGTGCCAGCTGGAGCTGCTCCAGGCTAAGCCCTCAAACACCATAAGCAGGGCGCCGCCTCCTCAGCGTGAGCTGCTTCACTTTGCTGAGCTGCTCTGTGCCCTCCTGGGAGCTGAAGGAGATGGAGGTGGTGAGGAGGAAGGCTTGGGTGTCCCTGGGTCCCCATCTTGTGCCAGGAGGAGGGAACACATGGGGATCTGGGGGCAAAGCCCCATCTTGGCCTCCCAGCAGCCTGGCTGGGCCAGAGGGGACTGACCTCTGGTGCTGGAATGGCTGGGAAGGAATTGGCCTTTGGAACATATGAGGTCACTCATTGAGTTGGAGAGCAGCGTGTGTCAGAGGTCCAACAATTTGTTTTCAGAAGGGTTTTAAGCATTAATGATTCAAGATGTTTTCCTGGGAGTGGTTTGCAGCATGAGGCTCAGTGGCTGGCGCGGGGTTGAGGTTTTATGGGATTAGTCAATTCATGGGGGCTGAAAGGTCCCCAGGAACACAACAGTTAAATTTGTACTTTTCCACATGGCTGAGCCTTCAAGGAGCTCACCAGGAGCGTGAAAAATGTAAACAGCGTTGTGAGCCTTGTGCCAGCCACGAGGCAGGGAGGGCAGGGAGGGGGTTCCCTGTGGATTAGTTCCATCACCTACTTCATTCTCTTTCTCTTTTTTTCCCAGAGTTGCAGATAATCACAAGCAGAACCTGATGACTGTTGCTAATCTGGGTGTGGTGTTTGGGCCGACGCTGCTTCGACCTCAAGAGGAAACTGTGGCTGCCATTATGGACATCAAATTCCAGAACATTGTGATTGAAATTTTAATAGAGAACCACGAGAAGGTAATGGCTTCCCTTGCTTCTTTCATGTCAGGGGTTTATGGGAAGGAATTGGTCTCTCTGCCCATTGCAGCCCCCTCTCTCCCCATGGCTGGTGGCACCACAGTGGGGCTGTGCTGGGGAGGGGGCAGCTGGCACCTGGTTCTTGGCTGTGGCTGTGTAACCAGTGCTGCTGGTAGCCAGCCTTGTTTATGGTCATCCCAGTGTGTCAGCATGGCTGTGATTCCAGCACAGAAATTCCCTTTCTCCCCCTTCCCACTGTTTAATGGGAATTTGTATTTGGTGTCAAGGGAGATGAGTGCTAAAGCAAACCAGTGAGATGCACACCTTGGCTGGCTCCTGCTTTGCTGACTGAATCCAGGTTTATCCTGTTCTGGCTTTATCCACAGTGTTGATCTGAATCCTGGTGCATTTGTGTTTGTTGGCCATGGATGTTGGGGTCTGCCAGTGGAGCAGTGGTGGCTCGGTGGGGCTGAGGTCCTGGCCATCCCTCCCTGGCTGCATGTGCTTTTTAAAAAATACCTTTTTCTTCCAAATGCAGCCAGCTCCCTGATTATGATCTTTTGTTAGTCTGGTTTTGATTGGAAAGGAGTAACGGATTTGTGCATTTGGGCAGTGAAGTCAGAAGTAGAAAGCAGCTTGCCCTGGCTGGGGTGGCCTCATGGCTCCAAGTCCACATCAGTTCTGTCTCGAG
Source organism: Agelaius phoeniceus (assembly GCF_051311805.1). Taxonomy (NCBI): domain Eukaryota; kingdom Metazoa; phylum Chordata; class Aves; order Passeriformes; family Icteridae; genus Agelaius; species Agelaius phoeniceus. The sequence goes on along the minus strand of NC_135279.1, from coordinate 935,177 downwards.
CAGAGAGCTGTGCCAACGTGTGCTTTTCCTGTTGGGAAAGCCTGGCTGTGCCAGCTGTCTGTCTGACAGGGGCAGGAGAGCAGGAAGGACACTGAGGAATGGGTTTAATGGACTCTCAGCAATGGAGAGAGACTTTGAGAGAGCTGGTCTGGAGGGGTCACTGCCCTTCTCTGAGCCTGTGGGATCTAGAAAAGGAGCAGTTCATAACCAAATATCAGCAACCAGCAAGGCTGCTGCCCTTTGGGTTCATGCAGTTTTAAAATTTCATCCCCTTGAGAAAAATGTGATTACTCAGTTTTCTGACAGCTGTAGCTGGAAGTTGCAAACACTTTCCCAAGCTGGTCTGCAGCCGTGGGAGCGTGGGCGCCGGGGTCACGCAGTGGGGGGCACAGGGGGGACACTGCTGGTCTGTCTGGGCTGCCCATCATCATCTGCACCCCCAAAAAGTCAGCAGAGTGCCAGAATTCTTCACAGCTTGTAGTGTGTCTCTCAGGTGAAAAAAAAGAGGAGTGCAGACAGAATGAAAACATGAAATTTAGGAATCTGTCCCCAAAACGTTGCCCTGTTTGAGCGCGTGTCTTCCTCAGAGGCTGTGCTGGGGAGCGGTGCAGCCCAGGCAGGTGGGCAGCTGTCCTGTTCCACAGGGTGATGCCAAAGAACAACTTGTTTATTATTTTTAACAGATATTTAACACGGTGCCAGAGGCTCCGGCGTCGAACTCGCAGCTGCTGTTATCGCGCAAGAAGAGCACGGAGTCGAAGCCTCCCTCGTGCAGCGAGCGCCCGCTGACGCTGTTCCACACAGCCCAGGCCAACGAGAAGCGTGAGTGCCCTCCCTGCCTCCAGCTGTGCCCTGGCCATGCCTCACAGACTGCCATGGCCCTGCTATCGCCCTGCCATGGCCCTGCCATTGCCCTGCCATTGCTCTGCCATCGCCTGCCATCCTCCTGCCATCCTCCTGCCATCCTCCTGCCATTCTCCTGCCATCCCCTGCCATCCCCTGACATGGCCCTGCCATTGCCCTGCCATCCCCTGCCATCCCCTGCCATCGCCTGCCATCCCCTGCCATTGCCCTGCCATGGCTCTGCCATTCTCCTGCCATTGCCCTGCCATCCTCCTGCCATTGCTCTGCCATTCCCCTGCCATGGCCCTGCCATGGCCCTGCCATCACCCTGCCATCACCCTGCCATCACCCTGCCATCCCCTGCCATTGCCCTGCCATCCTCCTGCCATTGCCCTGCCATCCTCCTGCCATCCCCTGCCATTGCCCTGCCATCACCCTGCCATCACCCTGCCATCACCCTGCCATCCCCTGCCATTGCCCTGCCATGCCCTGCCATGGCCCTGCCATTCCCCTGCCATTCCCCTGCCATGGCCCTGCCATCCTCCTGCCATCCTCCTGCCTTTCTCCTGCCATTGCCCTGCCATGGCCCTGCCATGGCCCTGCCATGGCCCTGCCATGGCCCTGCCATTGCCCTGCCATTGCCCTGCCATCCCCTGCCATCGCCTGCCATTGCCCTGCCATTGCCCTGCCATTGCCCTGCCATTGCCCTGCCATTCTCCTGCCATTCTCCTGCCATCCTCCTGCCATCCCCTGCCATTCTCCTGCCATTGCCCTGCCATTGCCCTGCCATTGCCCTGCCATGGCCCTGCCATTGCCCTGCCATTGCCCTGCCATCCTCCTGCCATCCCCTGCCATTCTCCTGCCATTGCCCTGCCATTGCCCTGCCATTGCCCTGCCATCCCCTGCCATTCTCCTGCCATTGCTCTGCCATTGCTCTGCCATTGCTCTGCCATTCTCCTGCCATTCTCCTGCCATTCTCCTGCCATTGCCCTGCCATCCCCTGCCATCCCCTGCCATCCCCTGCCATTCTCCTGCCATTCTCCTGCCATTCTCCTGCCATTCTCCTGCCATTCTCCTGCCATCCCCTGCCATCCCCTGCAATCCCCTGCAATCCCCTGCCATTGCCCTGCCATTGCCCTGCCATCGCCCTGCCATCCCCTGCCCTTCCCCTGCCATCCTCCTGCCATCGCCCTGCCATTGCCCTGCCATTGCCAATCCATTCCCCTGCCCTTCCCCTGCCCTTCCCCTGCCATTCCCCTGCAGTTTTCCTGCTGTCAGTGGACGGTCTGATTCCCTAACAGGGTCAGGCTTTGGTTTCCTCTGCTGTCGCGTTGGTGGGGACTGGAATCTCTCCTGGCATCCAAGCCCTTAACTGGGGCTCTGCATGACGCTGCCTTAGCATGGGATAAAGTGTTGCTGTCCCCTCCCCACCTGACGGGCCCCTGCGTGTCCCCTTCTCATGTTCCTGGGCCCGTCATCGCTGCCATCAGCTGCCAGGACGTGGTGCCACACCTGTGGCAAGGGCAGCCACCACAGGGCGGCCCTTTTGGGATGCCCTCGGGCACTTTGCCTTTTACAGACAGGAAAACTCGGCCAGGAGGTTCGGCATTTTCCTGAGGATTATGTACCATGGCAGTTTAAAAATGTTGGAGCTCATCTTTCCATTTCTGTCACTAATTGATGCTCCAGATATTTGGGTGAAAGAGCCAAGGCCTCAGCCCTGCTCATGGGGTGGCAGAAATGTGTCTGCTCAGGCTGTTGTTTCATGTTACAGAGTAAACCCAATTCCCAGCTCTCTGGTTCTTCCTGCCCATGTGCTCCTGGAGCCAGCCAGCTGCACACAGGGAGCTCTCCCAGTTTGGTAAAAAAGCAGGAGAGTCTCCTGGTGAGCAGGACAGCACAAGTGGAGCAAGGAGCAGGGCAGGGCTGGGGATGGCCAGCTCCCCAGGGTGCACAGAGTGGCTGCTGTGGACTTTGCTGACTCTCCAGACACGTGGGTTTGTCTGATTAGGTTACTGTTAACTACCAGGCACTCTCCTTTCGGAGGTGTCGGAAAGATCCGCGTGGGTTTGAGGAAGCAGCGATGGCCCTGAGCGTGCTCTGGAAATGGTGTGGGACGACTCTCGGTGAAGCCTCAAATATCAAACGCTGCTTTTGAAAAGTTTCAGCCCCCCAGTAATTTATCTGCTGCTAACTAAGCAGTGGCTGTCAGCCTCCAGGCTCTCTGGGCTCCATGTGCCATCCTCCCCATGCCTGGGAGGGGAGCTGAGCTCCTTTCTTTATTTCTGCATTTATTTATTCCCATGTGAAGCAACATTTTCTTGGTGTTCCTCCTGACAGTCTATAACCTCCTGTGTCTTTGGGAAGCCACTACTGTTTTATTTGCCTTCCCTGCTGCACATCACGAGAAATATGTGAGGTTTTCTTTCTTCTTCTTTTCTTCTTCCTTTCCTTTTTTACTGGTCTGGAGCCAGACCAAGGCTCTGAAGTCAGGGTGAAGTACAAGGGCTTAGGCAGCAGCTCAAGCCCAGTTGAACAGCACAGAAATTGAAAGTTGAAATTGAAGCTAGAAATGTTCTAAATGGGAGCAGGGTGCATATTTTTTAAGACTGGGAGCAGTTTGACATAAAAGGAAGTGGAGTGGGACAGTGGATTTTCCATCACTTGAAACCTGTTCATCAAAGTCCAGTATCTTTCTGTTTTCACTAGCATTCATCATACCAAGCTGTGTCTAAGTCAAAAATTATCATGTTCAGCACAACAGGGAGCAGATTAGATAATCATGATTAATCTATGATTATAGTGATTATTTTGTTGTTAAACATTTACATTTTTATCCACATCTGACCCAGTAGCTCTTGTGACCCAAGTGTCACCAACACAGCAAACACTGTTTTGTTCCTTATCAGTTCTTTTGTCATCCCCTCTCTGGTCCCTGGGGTCACTGTCACCAAAGTGCCCTGGATCACTTATCAGGGTTCCTGGAGACAAAGCCTCTGGTGAGGCTCCAGTGGCTCTGCCTGCCTGACTTCCCACTAGAGACAGGAAGTTTGGGTAAGGGGTGAAAGGCTCTTTTCTCTGCATGCTGGAAATGCTCTTGAGCTGATGGGCAGCTCTGCTCCTGCAGCTGTAAGACCAAATCAAATCCTCCAGCCAAGAATCCTTCACGTGAGCTTTCGAAAACATGAAGCCAAGTACAGTTTCAGCCTTTTAAAAAGGAGGAAATAAAACGAAGCAGGAGTTTTAGATTCTGCCATTCATCTCCGTTCCCCCTGAGCTGAGGCACTCCCAGCTCTGTGGCTGACAGGGACTCCACTCTTGGCTTGTGGCTGCTCTGGAGATTAGAGGGACAATCCACGCTGAGCTGCCAAGCTTATGGAGCTTATTCCCAGCCTCCAGCCTTGGGCAGAAGATGTTTGCAAATAATGAGCTGGTGTCAGTCCACGCTCCAGGGGCTCAGGTCAGCTCCTCAGGGCCTCGGGGCTGCCTGGGCTCAGCACAGGCAGTTCCTGCCCTTGGCCAGCTGTGTACAGGTGGCCTCTCATGGGCTGCCCAAAACTTCCTCTGGCAGATGCAAAAACAGAGGGATTTGGCGTTTTTAGGTCCTTAGACAGCTTAATTTCTTTATTTCTTCATCTGCTGGCCATCACATCTGCCTGTCAGTATTTGTGGAGGTCAGTACTCTGCTTTTCTTCACTTTTCCCTCTTTGTCTTCTGCATGGATCATCTTTTTCATCCCAGGGTGCTGGTGCCCTGAGGGTTGAGCTTTTGCAGAGCTGGGTACAGAGAAATGTCTGTGCTGCTTGTTCCCAGGGTGGCTCATTGCAGATGAAGATTAATGGAATCCAGTTTCAGAACACGTTGACATGTATCAGTGTCACCCATCCTTGGCTCACCTCTGGAAGATAAGCTCAACCTGAGCTAAACCAAGCCCTGTCCTGCTGCCCTGCAGGTGCTGATTCTGTCCAGGTACCTGGGAAATGCAGCAGCTCCAGGGCTGATGTGGCATTTCCCTTTGGAGTGGTGGCAGAGCTGCACCCGCACCCCAAGACAACACCCTGCACCAACACCCCAAGACCCTCCAGCCAGGCTGTTTTACAGGCAGTTCCTCTCTGCTGTGTGCTCAGGATTAACCTTTCACACCACCCAGAATTTCCTCTTGCACTCTTTTACCCCTCTTTGTATGTGCACGGGATACAAATTAATATTGCTCATTCTCCTCACTGAAAAAGAGGTGGAATTTAAAGAGATTGGGAGCAAGGATTCCCTCTCACTACATGCTTTTGGGTTGTAGTTTGACCATGTTATTGTGCACCACAAAAATAATTTTGGAAAGAGGTATCCTTGCAGTAGGACTCTGTGTTTTCCAGCTGGTGCCTGTCTTTCAGGAAAGCAGCATCCCAGAAGCAGCCACTCTCTGCCCAGGGCTGCTCTCGTGCCATCAGCAAACTGCAATTACTGCTCCAATGGCAAAGGCAGCTCCTGGAAATGAGTAAATGGGATTTTGGGTGGCCTGGCAGAGCTGAGGAGGGGGCCTGGGCTGTGGTGGCTCTTTGAGATGCAGTGTTGTCAGTGCTCACTGCATCTGGAACCCAAAGGAGCCAAAGAGTACTTGGTATTTCTTGTGGTTTAATGTATAATGTGTCTGTAACTAACTGAGCTCTGGGGACATGTCCCTGTTTGTCCTGGCATGGGGTTTCCTGGGAATGCTCAATGCTCTTCACTTTGCAGTGGCAGCTGATGATTCTTGGGTTTTGGTGTTTTTTAGAGGAGAATAGGAACAGCATCATCAACTCCAGCCTGGAATCTGTCGTCTCTTCAAATGTAAACAGCTTCCTCAACTCCAACAGCGCTCCCCAGCCCAGCCTGAACTCGAGTGATCTTGAACTAGAAGTAATTAAGCCCAACAGGCCAAATTCCCTGTAAGTACAATGGTAATTAGTGTTTTATAGACTCTCAATCCTTAATCAGAATTGTTTCTTATTCTCAACTTCAGCAGTCTGCTGAAGAATACAATTTAACATTTGAATTTTTAATGGGCACCAAACATTTGCCTCCGTTTTTAACTCGGTCTAAGCAGTGGAATTAGTTACTGTGGGTTCCATCTGCCATGGGTCCCAGCTCTGATGGCTTTGCCCATGTGGAATATTTTTGAGCAGAACTCCCCAGTGCTGCCTGGCCCATCTGGTGATAACTCCAACACACACAAAGGACTTTTCTTCTGAGTTCAATCCTGTGACTGTTGTCAGTACAGTTGATCTCCGGCCAAATCTATGCTGTTGCTTCTGCTATTGCTTCCTTCATCTGGAAAGTTCAAGGGAAAAAACAGTGACCTTAGCAGTGCCTCCCTGGGGAGGGCCGGGTTATTTCTGAAGCCCTCAAGTTGCCGCGGCGGAGCCCTCGCGATGGCGGCTGCGCTGGGGGAATTTCCTTCCTGCCAGCCCCGGCCAGCCCCGCAGCATTTTCCCACAGAAGCTCCCCTCCCCACCACGTGAGGATCTGCTCAGATCTCCAGGAGATGCAGCCTGTTCCCCTGGAGCTCTGGGCACGCCCTGTGCATCCCTGGGATGGGCGGCGGGAGCGCTGCTCCCCTCCCAGAGCAGGGACACCGTGCTTGGTCCCCTCCCAGTGCAGAGACACCGTCCTTGTTCCCCTCCCAGAGCAGGGACACCGTCCTTGCTCCCCTCCCAGAGCAGGGACACCGTCCTTGTTCCCCTCCCAGAGCAGGGACACTGTCCTTGCTGCCCTCCCAGAGCAGGGACACTGTCCTTGTTCCCCTCCCAGAGCAGGGACACCGTGCTTGGTCCCCTCCCAGTGCAGGGACACTGTCCTTGCTGCCCTCCCAGAGCAGGGACACCATCCTTGCTGCCCTCCCAGTGCAGGGACACTGTCCTTGTTCCCCTCCCAGAGCAGGGACACCGTCCTTGTTCCCCTCCCAGAGCAGGGACACCGTCCTTGTTCCCCTCCCAGAGCAGGGACACTGTCCTTGCTGCCCTCCCAGAGCAGGGACACTGTCCTTGCTGCCCTCCCAGAGCAGGGACACCGTGCTTGTTCCCCTCCCAGAGCAGGGACACTGTCCTTGTTCCCCTCCCAGTGCAGGGACACTGTCCTTGCTGCCCTCCCAGTGTAGGGACACTGTCCTTGCTCCCCTCCCAGAGCAGGGACACTGTCCTTGCTGCCCTCCCAGAGCAGGGACACCGTCCTTGCTGCCCTCCCAGAGCAGGGACACTGTCCTTGTTCCCCTCCCAGAGCAGGGACACTGTCCTTGTTCCCCTCCCAGAGCAGGGACACTGTCCTTGCTGCCCTCCCAGAGCAGGGACACTGTCCTTGCTGCCCTCCCAGAGCAGGGACACCATCCTTGCCACCCCTTCCATGGCCCCTGACACTCCCAGTCCCCACTGGGCCATGCCTGGGGTGCCAGTGGGTGCTGGGACAGGAGCTACCAGCATGGTGAGCTGTTGCCTTGGCTGGGTTGGATTTGGGGTTTGAGGTGCAGCTCTTACTCTGGCATTCAGGATGGCTCCAGGACCTGCCAGGCTCTCCCAGGCAGGAAGGTAAGTGTGGAACAGACAGGCTTCATCCAGCTTCACCATCTGCTCTGCTTCCATCATCATCCTCCTGCCACTAAACCCTGAGCTGCAGCAGCCCCACAGCGGCGTGTCCTCATCCAGGGATGCCCAACCCTGTGCTGTGCCTGCTCCATGGGGATCATCCCACAGCAGGAGAGCCCTGGGGGCAGGCCAGACCACCCAAAGGTAGGACACCTCCAAATCAAGGCTGTGCTGTACATATGGTACATACAGAGGAAAGATGCTTCTCTCTCTGGTTGAAGCTCTGGAGTCAGTCACATCCCATTCCCCAACAGGATGGCTTTAGTTTATCCTTCAAGGGGGGAAAAAATGGTGTGTCTTGTGACAGAATGAGGTTTGTGAGCCTGGGTCTTGCTGAGACCTTACAAGGATTGGTTGCCAAATTCGCAGTTTTTCATATTCCAAGAGTTGCCTCTTCCTAATGATTTCTTTCTTCAGGGAAGTTGCAGAGTAATTCAGCAGCATAGCAGAGTTAGAGCTGTGTGGGGCTCTGGGGAGCAGAGGCACCGTGCTGTTCCCCAGGGATTAGGTGAGCAGGCTGGCACTCAACCAGGTGCTTGTGCCAGTTACAGAGCCTTGAGTTCTGTGAGCTGAAACAGGGCTGAGCAGGACAGCACTGGCAGCTCGTGGCTCTGACAGTGCTGGTGGCATTTGGTGCTTTTCCACAAGCCCAGTGATTATGAGATAATTTCTGCACATGCAGGAGCACACGGGGTTTTGGTCTGTGTTGAGCTGAAGTTTGAATTATGGATCCTCAGGGGGCTACCACAGGGCAAATATTCTCTGTGACCCCAAATATTTAAATCAAATGTCTTTAATCCAGTCTTTGACTGAAGCAGCTAACTTGATTTTATTCTGAGTGTGTGTGGATGTCACTCTCCCCGCTTGCCCAGGAGCAGGGGCTGTGCCTGTGTTTCTGAGAGCTCCATGGGGTTCTGCCCTCGGCGGGGTTTGGTGAGGATGAGGAGGGTGAGGAGGCTGCCAGCAGCGGGTCTGTGCCCAGCCCTGCCCTGTGTTTGCAGGCTGGGCCAGGGCAGGGTGTCTGAATGGTGCCAGTGTCCAGCAGCTCCGGCCCTGCTCGGCAGGGCTGCCCAAATCCTGTCTCCATAAAGGCACTTCTGTTTGGCCAGGCAGCTGAGAAATGTGGGCTCTGCAGGCAGCCCCGGGCAGCCCCGCACTCTGCCCCGGGCTGGGGCGGCTGCTGCTGCTGTGCTGGGCTTCTGGGGCTGCCCTGGAATTAGAGGGCTGCCCACATTTAGGGTCTGTGGCCGTGGGAGGCTCTGGAGGTGCCTCGGGGTTTGTGCTGCTTCAAACGCTGCCCAATCCTCTGCTGGTCCTGTGACACCTATCCCTGAGCTCTGCTTCAGGACTTTGGGGTTTTTCTTGTGTTCTTCACAATTTCCTGTGATTTTTAAATGTGGACCAGGGCTGGGGAGCTGTTCAGGAGGGGCTGTCTCCTCTCCATGAGCCCTGTGCTCACCCAGACTGGGAAGCTGCAGGGAAAGGAGTTGGGTCATTCTGATGATATATTGATTCAGAATATTCTGCTGATATTCCTGTGGAAATAACTCCTGTGCATTTCAGAGGGAGGCTCCTTGGAGTGCAAATGTTGAGGCCTGCAGGCCTGGGGCATTTCTTGTGTCCCATTTGTGGCTGTGAGCACCAATGTGTCCGAGGTGGCCTTTAAATGTGCCAGCTGTAAATTGTGAGCACCATCTGTGAAATGAGAGATGTTTGTTTGAGCTTCTGTTTACAAAAGCCCTTGGCTCCCTGCTAAATGCTCGTGTATCCCCCAGGTCTGCTCTGCCAGGAGCTGGGCCAGTTCCTAAATCCCCCTGGTGAGCGAGTGCTGCTCCTTCCCAGCTGCTGCAGCAGTGGCTGTGCTGGGGCTGGGGTCCCCCCACCTCGGTGCTGGGCCCCCTGTCCCCCTCCCCAGGGAAATGGGCTCCTTCTGAAGTGCTTTCCCTGGAGCACAGTCCACAGTCTCCCATCTAGAGGGAAATTGTTTTGGTGCTGGGCTCAGGCTCTTCCTTCCCAGCCACCAATCGGGCTTTTACGATGGGAATGCATTTATTTATTAGGGCTGGGTTTATTTTTATGGAAAAACTGCTCTGGGCAGGAGCTGTACTGGGTGAGTCAGCAGGACTGCTGTCCCATGCCAGGAGCTGTCACTGTGCCTGCAGCTGCCTGGGCACCAGGGCCACCAGAGCCTGGGCAGGGATGGTGCCCAAAGCACTGCTGGGTTTCTGTGTCCCCTTGGTCTGTGTGTCCTGTTGGGTGTCTTTATCGTGCCCCTGCAGAAAGCATTTTCCTTAGGAAACAGCCAAGCATGAAGCAGAAAGCATTGTGCCTCTAGCAGAGATGTGTCCTTAGCTGAGCCAGGGGAAGGACAAGGGAATGGCTTCAAAGTGATAGGAGAGGGTTAGATGGGGTATGGGGTAGGAATTGTTCCCTGGGAGGGTGGGCAGGCCCTGGCACAGGGTGCCCAGAGCAGCTGGGGCTGCCTCATCCCTCAGGGATGGGCTGGGCTTGGAGTGACCTGGGACAGGGGAAGGTGTCCCTGCCTGTGTCAGGGGTGGCACTGGGTGGTTCCAACCAGGAGACAGAAGCAGTTTAACACCCTTCCCATGTTCATCCAGGCCTGCCAGTGTTCCCAGTGCTGCTGCCCATCCTCAGGGCCAGGGCACTGCTGGAGATGGGGCCATGGGCCAGGCTGAGCCCCCACACTGCCAGCCCTGGCCCAGGCTGATGCTGCCCCTCCTTCACCCCAGGGACTTGGCATTTAGGGAAATAATAACCTTGGGAAACTCAGATTTAGTCAGTGCATGTCTATTTGCATTTAATTTCATTTTCTCACTGACCAAGTATGGCTATTTCTTGCCCTCTGTGGGTATGGAAAGAAATGAGGAGCAGATCTAAGGTCTAGTGCTCATGAAAAAATAACCCAGTTACTCCAAGGAAGAGTGGTTATTCCCACATAAATAAATCTTCATTAGGCATCCCATTAAAATTGAACATTTCTCTTTCCATGACTGAAAATGAGAGAAATGTCTACTATTACTGTCTCTATCAGGAACTTCTCCAGGTGGCTGGGAGGGAGCTGGGGGACAGGGGACAGCACAGCAGAGCCATGGGACTGGGGTGATGCTGCACCTTCCTCCCATTGCTCCGTTCCTGTGCTCTGCTCTGAAGGCCCTCACCATCCCAGAATCCACACACTGCTTTGGCTTGGAATGACCTTCAACTCCTTCACCCCACAGGCAGGGACACTTTCCACTGTCCCAGGTTGCTCCAAGCCCTGTCCTGCCTGGCCTTGGACACTTCCAGGGATGGGGCAATGCATCAAACAGGAGAGGGTAGGGTTTCTTTGGAAAAATGGTCTCTTAAAAATGCAGGTTTCTTTGACAGTTATCAGCTGGGACACAGGAAAGCAAGAGCACGTGAGGTGGAGCAAACAGACCTTTACCTGCTGCTGGTCCCTCTCCTGGGGAGCTGGGCAGGAGAGAGCAGGCTGTGCTGTGCTGTGCTGCCCATCTGTGCTCACCAGAGGGGCTGTGCTGAGCCAGCAATGAGTCCTTCACCTGCCTGACCTGCAGTTCCTGTCCCTGTGCTCCCAGGCCCTTTTCTGCTGAGCTTTCATGGCTCTCTGCTGGGTGGCTCCTGTTGTTTATATTCCTGAAGAATAATGGCAATTAGAGGTGCAGAGGCGCAGGAGCGGGTCCCACCCTCATCCTGCCTTCCCGGCAGCCACTTTGGGAATGTCCCTCTGAAATGGCATCTCTGGGACTTCTGTTTAAGAAATTTACTCATAAATCAGCTGCTCCTGTCCCTGAGGAGCCTGGATTCTCACCCGCTCTCCTCCCACCCTCATATTCAGCCCCACTTTAATTTGGAAAAAGGCCAGGAAAATGCACTGGTGTTTTGTTTTGCTGTGTGTCAGTATAAAAACAGTGACTTGTGCTCAGAGGGGTCCAAACCAAGAGGAATTTCTCCATGGAAAGGGAGCTCAGGCACTGGAACTGCCCAGGGATTTGGGGTGCCCATCCCTGGAGTGTCCAGGGAAGGGCTGGAGGTCACATTTGGTGCTCTGGGCTGGGGACAGGGTGGGCATTGGGCACAGCTGGGACTGGATGCTCTTGGAGGTCATTTCCAGCCTAAATGACTCTGGGATTCCACGTGTTCCTCCTGGCTGGAGAGCTGGTGCCCAGGGGGGTGCCAGGGGATGGTGCTGGAGGGGATGGGGCTGCCAGCCTGCCCCAGAGGCTCCCCTCTTGCACTGGACTCTCAGGGCCCTGCGTGGTTCTCACTGTAGCAAAGACGTTTCTATTGCACGTTAATGGCATTTTCTGGTTCTCTGTTCACGTGAAATTCCAAAGCAAACCCTGTGTTCAGCACCGGGCCTGTGCCATGGCTGGGAGCTGCCTGGGGTGGGGAGCGAGGAACTGCGAGGAAATAGGAACTTGATTAATTGTGAGGCTTTGGGCAAAACAAAGCTGTTTCTTCTTCCTTCCACAGCATTGTGGCCGCCTGGCCGTGAGCCACCGCGGCCCTGGAGCGAGCCAAGAGCTGGGAGAGGCGTGCTGGGGCCAGCAGAGCAGGGCTGGGGCTCCCTGGGGACCCTCTGTCCCCTGCTGCCCTTCCTTGGGGGGCTGAGCACCCCGGCTGTGCTGGGCACCCGTGGGTGAGTGCAGGGAGCCCAGCTGGACACGGGGGCTGGGGGGAAGCGTCTGCCTCCATCTGCTCCCTGCAGCCACTCCAAGCTCAGCCCTGACCCCAAAACTCTGCTCTTCTGCCTAATCTGGGTTTGGATCGCCGAGGCCAGCCCCGAGGGGCGGATCTTCGGCTGCCAAACAATAAATGGCATTTTTGGGGGATTAGGTAAAATCTTGTAATCACAGCAGCTCCAGAACAGCCTTATCTAAATGGCTCTTTAAGAGGAGCAGACCAGTTCCCAGCTGTGGTCCCAGGCTGGGACAGGGGGTTTTACACCCAGTAGCTGTGGTTGCAGCAGGGTGGGATGGCTGCAGCTGGTGCAAGAGGTGCCCTGGGTGGCTCCCAGCCCTGATCCCCACCCCAGGCTTTTGCTGCTTGAAGGGTTGCCTTCCAGGCAGGGTCAGGATACTCGATTATTTCACCTCCCCTCAATACCTCCTTTAGTGGCTGCTCAGGGTTGGCATCCTCTGTGCCTCAGACGGGGTTGGTTTGTGCTCAGGAGGAGCAGAGATTGCTGCCAGGCTAGAACAGAACCCGCCTATCTCCCAGTCTTCATACTTGAGAAAAGCTCCTAAAATTCCCAGTCTGCTGCTTGGCTGATTCCAGATGACATAACATTCAAACTATCCTGTGACTTATTTATTTTTTTTGGTGCAGACTGTTGTGAGGGTGTCTGTGTGTTTGTTTCTTTTAGAGCAGTTTTAGCTTGGGAGTCCTAGATCATGCCTGTGGTGAGAAAGCTCCATAAACCAGAGTGATTCAGGGCTCTGGCAAATGTCCTTAAACCTGGCTCATGGAAAACACAAGCAGCAAACTTAGCAGACTCCACAGATAAATATACTTGAGGCTTAGTTGCTGATGGCCATATAATCTTTAAATTTATATCTATATCTCTATATATACATGTATATGTACAGATTCCATATAGAAGGTTGAACTTTATGATCTTGGAGGTCTTTTCCAACCTTCATGATTCCATGAATTCCATCCCTTGTTGTGCTTAAATAATTTATTTTCGGAGCATCTGTATCCTTCCAGGAGGTGTTTTAAGATGTGTGGAGAGGAGCAATGCCTGTGGGCTGCAGGAGCAGGGGGCGGTTTGGGGAGGGCAGAGGTGGATTTCCCTTTGAGGTGGGATGTTCCAGGCTGTTGGGGTAAGAGAAGCCCCCAGCAGTGGGATCCTGCCTGCCCCAGCATCTCCGTGTGCTGCTCTGGGCTGGCAGGGGGAAAGCTGGGCTGTGCTTTCCTGCTGTGTGGGCTCTCCACGGGCCCTGGAGTTTGGCACAGCAACTGTGCAAAGCTTGAGCTCCTTCACTTTCAGTCAGCTCTTGGTCTAGAAACTTTCCACAAATTGAACTTGAAAGTGAAGCCAAATATTCTCATAAAAGGAGTCTCCAGCCCTGTGGCCAGCCCCACGTGACCCAGTGGTCAGAGATCAAAACATTTCCTCCATCTCATCCCCTCAAACAAAGGTGAAGTGTCAGGCTGAGAGCCCTCTGCTAACGGGAGCAGGAATGAGTTGGGGTGGCTCTGAACGCTCTGCCTTGCCCTGGCCATGGGCTCCTCTGGGCTCTGGTGGCACAGGGCTGTGTGGGTGGCTGCAGATGGACAGACAGATGGACAGATGAACTTCAGAGGCTCTGCACTCCAGGCCCTCCTGCAGCCTGACTCCCACCATCCACAGCTTTTCCCAGTGCTGCTCCTCAGGAGGCTCCTCAGATGTTTCTGCCTTTGAAGAGCACTGTTCTATTTGGGTGATGCTCTGGGAACATCTAAGGGTGCTTCTCGCAAGCTGAATTAATTTAGATTTCCTTGCAAGAGTTCTAAAAAAGCACCTTAAACTTCAGCAGCACATGATGCTTAAGAGGCAGCTTTCTGGAAAGCCTTGGGAAAAAAAGAGATCTTGCACTTGCTCTCCTAATTCCTGTAATTAGTGTGGAGATCGCAGCATAGCAGCGTCTTCTTCAAAGAAACTGCCTCAGACAAATATTGGCTAATGGAAATTTTACTTTCAAATGGAGCAGGATTTGAAATCCATCCCAGTCACTGTGGGGGGATGGATGCAGGAATCAAAGATGCTCCACCAAAGGCTTCCCAGGGGCAGTCACAGGCACTCTGTGTGCTGAGCTGTTCTGTGGAGCTCAGGATCATCATCCTGCTGGCCAGGCTTCTCTTTCTCCTCCCCTGCCTGCCCTCCCCACTTTGATTTTGGGGTCCCAGCCTGCTCAGCCCCCATCCAGCTCTGCTCCCGTTGCTCAGTCAATGTCTGAGTTTCCTTTGGGCAGAATGTCAAGTGTGAGCCCAGCCAAACCTTGCATTGAGCCTGCTGAAAGCAGAGTGATGGTACATTAGGTCTTCCTGCCACCTATAAATGTCACCCCAGGTGAAATATAGTAGAGAAACGGCCAAGTGCATTCTTTGGTTCCTCTTTTTGCAGGGAGGTCAAATTCAAAACCAGGGATGTGGCCCAGACTCTCCCTTGGAAGTCTTTTGACAGCTCTGGGGTGTTTTTGAGGCAGTGCTGGGCTCCAGCCCCACCAGACAGCACTGGGAGTGCTGAAAGCATCCCAGAGCTGCCCCGTGGCCCGACTGGAAGGAGCTGGGCTGGCACAGGGGATGTGAGCAGGGTTCAGATGGGGACCACCCCGGGGGCCACCCCTCCCACACCATCCCATTTCCCCTTTCCCAGCAGAAGGCTGACAGTTCCCCCAAAGGGACTGAGCAGAGCAGGGCTGCTGCTCACAGAGACATCGTGTCTCCTCTGAAAGGGGATCCTTGTGCCTGATTAATCTCCTAAATTAGCTGGGGCTGCAAGGCCTCTGCTTTCCCCTCACCTGGGGGTAACCCAATCCCGTGGCTGCTGTGCAGACACTGGTGACAGGGCAGTGCTAAGCTGGGACATTGTCAGCAGCCCCAGAGCTGTCACAGTCCCCAGGCTGGCCCCGTGCCCTGGGCTGGGAGTGGGGGATCCTCAGGGAAGGTGTCCTGGCTGGGCACTGGGAAGGGAACTGCTGGGGAGCCTGGGTTGGAAGTGCTGGGTGCACAGCACAGCAGTGGCTGCAGCACAGGGGGATTTGGGAAAGCGCACAGGAAAAGGAGTGGAAAAATAGCTCACCATGAAGAAGTCAATTGAATGCATTAATCTTTGCTGTATTTGATTACTGGGAAGGGTTCTCCAAGGCTACATGTCCAGCTTGATGGCAGAGAGAGAAATTGAGGCTGGGCCAGTAAACTGGGAGGGTTGTGGTGCTCCCACCTCCCAGCTGTGCAACTGGAGGAGAGTTTTGCTGGTTAGAGCTGCTGAGGCAAAAATGTTATTACGAAGTTTGGTGGTTTTAAGTGAAAAAAAAAATCGAAAAAGAAAGAACAGAACTAACATGGTGTTTCTTTTGATAAATATGATCAAGTTGGATTGTTTCAGTGTTGTGGTCTGCGAGGTTTGCAGTGAAATGCTCTGATCAGCTTTTGTAACTGGTGTGTGCAGAATGCTGCAGAGCAAGGCAGCACGAGGCCAAACGGACAAAACAAAATCTGGGAAACCAAGAAAATGCAGAAAATTATTATGCATTGTCTTTAATCATCCATTATTCTTAAATCACCTTCTCAGGCCCAAGTAATCCCCATTGTTTTTCCCACTGCGTGTGCTCTCCGTGGGCAGTGTTGGCTCCTTGTGCAGGGAGGAGATTTACACACTAAAAAATGAGAGTTTGAGCCTGTGGTGCTAATGAGCCTCAAAGGAACTGTCTTTGTTTTCTGTTAGGATCTGAGCCTGGAAGTGGCCTCCTATCAAGTTATGTTGGGAATATTCCTTAGCCAGGAATGAATTTTTTACAGTGGGGAATAACTGTTCTGGTCGTTTCCAGAAACAGCTTTAAAAGTGAGAGGAGTCTCTCTCCCCTTGGAGCGCTGACAGTGCCAGCTCCTGGGGGCGTTGCTGCTGCCATCCCGAGGTTGTGCCCTCCTTGGGGGTGGCAGAGCACTGTGTTCCCCCCTGGGAGCTTGTGGGGCAGAGCAGGGGATCCCCCATTGCCTGCCTTGGGCCATCCGAGCATCCCTGCTGGTTCCTGCAGCAGAACAGCTCTGCCAGCCACAGGAGGCTCAGCCTGGGGAAATAAGAACCAAATGCCCTCACTTGGCACCCAAAGCCAGGCTCCCAGGGCGCTGGGGCAGCACGGGGTGGGAGCCTTGGGAGGGGTCAGGGCTGCCCTCCCTGGGGCAGGTGGTGATGCTGGCAGCAAGGACAGCATCCTTCTGTGTCCCTCACTTCCCTGCAGCTCTGAGTTCCCAAAAGGAGGTCACCCTCAGCCACACAGCTCAGTTTAGCTGCTGGTGGCTGGCAGAGGCAGCCCGGCAGTGCCCTGGGGCTGCCTGGGGCACAGGATGTGTTTAGCTCAAATATTTGATCCTCCCAAACCCCCCACAGCTGAGCTGGGAGCTGTGATCCCACAGGGACTTTAATTTCCTTCATTTTCCAAGGATCCCATATGGTTGTTGGGGTGGCAGATGGGAGAGTTTTCTTTTCAGGGGGATGTAAGATTGCAGTGCATTGAATGCCAGAGAGGAGTGAGATTTCTGGAGGGCTGTTGAGTTCTGCTTAATTGCAAACAGAATTTGTTGGTGACTAATGCACCCAGCCTTGCAGCATTATCTCATGTTAGAAGCTGTGGCACGATGGAGAAGCCATGACTAAGACACTGGCTCCTGATTTACCAACACTTCCCTCCTAAACTGCTGCTTTGGCTCCCTGCTGCCACATTACAACTTTTCTATTAATAATTAAGAGCTTTAACACAGTTTGAAAGCACTTGGTTCAACATAAAACCTTCCAGCCTGATTTTGAGTCAGCTGAGAGCCTTTTGGGCAGAGAGGAAGAGGGAGGAGGGTATTGATGGAGCAGAAAATGCAGCTGCTGAGCAAAAGGTGGAGTGAGATATTGGGAAGCAATGCTTCCCTGGGAGGGTGGGCAGGTGGCACAGGGTGCCCAGAGCAGCTGGGGCTGCCCCTGGGTCCCTGGCAGTGCCCCAGGCCAGGCTGGACAGGGCTGGGAGCAGCCTGGGACAGTGGGAGGTGTCCCTGCCATGGCAGGGGTGGCACTGGATGGGCTTTAAGGTCCCTTCCAGCCCCAGGCCATTCTGTGACTCCAGGTCTTGTCCAGGCAGGAGCTGTGGCTGCCTCCATTCCCTGCCCTGCCCCACCTCCCCTGCCTGTCCCAGTGCTGGGACTGTGTGAGAGCAGCCACTGCTGGGTCTGTAGCTCGCTGGTGATCCTGTAATTCTCTGTTTCAAACAAGTTGTGCAGCTGTCACTGAGATGCTGTTCCCTGTTAAGATGTCACCATGCCCCGTCACCTGGAGCTCACCTGGCGCGAGGACACCTGTGCTGGCACCAGGCTGGTGCTGCAGCTTCCTTCCTGCAGCTCTTGCTCACGCTGAGAACTCTCCCACTGCTGACTCTCTGCTTGCTCCCTCGCTGTCTCCAGCACTAGCAGCAGGCTCTGAGCTTCGTGCCAGAATTCTGTTCCTGTCACCTCCTCCCTCTGCACCATCGAGCACCATCCGTCTGCGCCTGGAGATGGGAATGTGGGACAGCAGCTCCTCCCCAGAGCCAGAACTCAGCCTGGGCTCTCTCCTAGTCAAGTGGAAAAGCTTTTGGATGGTTTCTGAAATGACTAAAGCAGGGAAATATTCCCACACACGGGAAATCAGCCAAGCAGCAAAGTGACAAGACAAACCCATGTGCTAAGTGTCATCAGGATTACCGAGGGACACGTCCGTGTTGTTGGAAAGAAGATTCTGAAATCTGTGCTGATGGAGATGTGGGGAAGGTCTGTACTGAAGAATTTGAGTTTTTTTGGACCAGTTTGGTCAAGTGATGCTGACCACAGGCCATTCCAGCTGCTTATTTCTTTAAATTTCTTTAAATTTTTCCCACCTAAACAAGCATGCAGCAACGTTGCTTCTGCAGAGAGTAACACTGCAGAGAGTTTAACATCATTTTTCTTACCAAGCACAGGAAGAGCCCTGCCAGACTGGAGCCCTGTGAGCTGGTGGTCAGGTCTGGGGTGGTTCTGCCAGGGGTACCCAGGAGCTGCTTCCTAGAGCCCATCCATCACTCCAAGCTTTGCTGGGACCTGCTGCACTGCTTGAGCTCCATGAGCTTCCCAATCCCAGCCTGCCTTCCATTTCATTTAGGCAACTGAGCCATGGCTGCTGGTGAGCTGCAGTCTTGTCCTTGTTTCAGCAGAGCTGAAGTGCTTTGGCATTACATAAAGCTGTAATTTTCTTTTTTCTTGTTACCTTTGAGAAGAACCTTATGTTCCACAGCTTTGTTCTATAGGAATAGATTAGGGAGCAAAGGGCTGGGTGGTCCTTGATGTATTTTTCTGCAGTCAGGTACTGATCATGTCAGAAGGGGAATATTGTTGTTTATTCTTGAGGTGATTTCATGAAAGGGCTGGAATGCATCAGTGGGCTCTGCCCGTCCATAGCTCTGAGATGTTCTGTGGCAGAAATAGCCCCGAGTTCCACAAAAATAAACAGGTTGTAAACATGTTTGAAGTGGAACTGATGTCCTCTCGGCCAGGAGATCAAAGCAGCAGAACTTGTCTGGAGACCTGCTGAGAGGGGCTCTGAGAGCTGCACATGCCTGGGGGCCTGAGCCGGCTGAGGAGCGCCAGAGGCAGCCTGGGGGAGGAAGAGCAATGAAAGAGGCAAGTTAGGAGAAAAGAGCACAATTTTTTTTTTTTTTACCTCCAGCAACTCCATCAGAGTCTTGAAACAAGAGCTTTTTTTCACATGTTTGGGCAGCAAACTAAACATCTGCATGGGAAAGGCAGCGTGTACGGCCGGCGCGGGAAGCAGGGAGGAGGATTTAGCTCCTAAATTCATTTCCAAGTACTGTGTTTGCTGGAAGAGTGGGATTGCCAGAGGGACACGTGGAGTGGAAGGTGCAGGTGCCCCTGCAGGTGCTGTGGCACAGTGCCCTCCTTGCCCTGCCCGTGCCCAGCAGAGCTCCCTCCCTGTGGGACCACAGCCACTGCCTCCGAGGCGCAGTCAAACCAGCAGGAAGGGCAAGAGCCTCAGGATGCCTTGGGCTGCGGACTCGTGGAGTTCCCCCTGCTGCTTCTGCTAGGGAAAGGTCCATTCTCACCTTGGAAGACTCTAATTTGAGCCATTTCTTTGTTTCCTGCTTCTGATGGTTTTGGTTCTTAGCAATTTTCTCTGTTTTGTTTCCACTGTGCACCCAACAGGAAGAGCCCCTCGCAAAGCCCTCCTGAGTAAGAAGAAGAAAAAAAACGTCCAGCTGACATTTGCTGCCTGCAGGCAGCTGCCAGAACTTCCCCTCAGCCTCTCACCATCTCTGCTCTTTTTGTGAGAAACAAAGGAAATTGGATCCTACAAGAAAACTGTTTTCCAAAACGCCAGAGACCTTGGGATAGCCCGTTCCCTCCTGTGCACTGACATCTCCAGCGAGGCAGGACTTGGGTCTGGCAGTCACATAAGCTCAGGAAGGTGAAACTCAAGCAGCAGCTTGAAAATAAATTCCTGTATTTCATGGGAGGGAGGTGAACCCTCCATACCCACCATACCCCAGGGTCTGTCAGTGCTGGGCAGCAGCTCAGGTGAGTCCTGAGCTATCCATGGGTTCTTCTTCAGGAAATGTTCTGGAAGGACTTGCAGAGCAGCTCAGTCACCGTAAGACCACGTTCATCTCCTCTGTGAGCACCTGCCAGGTGCTCTGCACACCCCAATGCACACACTGGAATTAGTGACCCACTCTCTCTGTGGGTTTGCTGGGCACAGAGTGTTTTCTGTGGCACCAGGGTTCCAAAGACACCAAAATCCTGCTCCAAACTACTGATAACTTCTCAGGCAGAGGCTGGCCCAAGTGTTGGTTCTTTCAGGCTTTTTTCCCTGATAACTCTGAGATCCTGCTGGTTGCATTCCCTGCTGTCATGAGCGGAGCAGGAGCACAGTGGTGGAGCGATGACAGCGCCTTGAGGAGAAATGAGAGCTGCATTCTTTTGCCATGATTTCATCTCAAAAAGTGCAGTAGCGATTTCCAGTCCTGGAGCCCTGTACCATTGGATTTTCCTTCCTTTGTGCAGTGGAGAGGACCAGGGCTGGTGGCAGACATGGTGCCCATCCCATTCTGGCACACCAGTGCCCTGTCACAGTGCCCATCCCATCACTGGCACACCAGTGCCATGTCCCAGTGCCCATCCCATGCTGGCACACCAGTGCCCTGTCACAGTGCCCATCCCATCACTGGCACACCAGTGCCCTGTCCCAGTGCCCATCCCATGCTGGCACACCCAGTGCCATGGCCTGTTGCACCTCGAGCCTGCTGCCCACAGCCACAGTGCTGGGAGGGCTGTTGGGTGTTGGTGGCCACTCTCAGCAGGACAGGCTCAGCCACATTTTGGTCACCAGCTCATCGCCCCTCCAAGTCCCACCTTGGCCAGGCTCCTCTTGGAGAAGGGAATTGCTAGGCCATCTCTTTGAAAGAAGTGTTGCTTAAAGGGTTAATTTTGGCAGTTTGGGATGACTTGTGACCTTGGTAGCACCTCCCATTTCGGGGTGGGAATAGATGGAGTTTCTGGTAAGTACCAATGGCTGTCAGGTATGGTAAAGACCAAGGAAAGCTCATTTTTCAAAAGATGGACAGTTTTTATGACAGAAATGCTGAAGGATTGTTTCTAGTGATGATTATTAGCAGAACATTTGGAGGACCTCATTGATAGCCTGCCTGACAGCATTCCATGTTTTCCAGCCTCTGATGAAGTCATGCTGCACTCACTGCTGTATCCATTTCTCTGTATGTGTAATCTTCTGACATAATAAAGGTGTTGCCTGTAATTTCAGAGGGAATTAATCAGTGTCTGTTGAATCCAGTGACACAGCTTCTGCAAGGAGTCCAGCCAAGAGTTTGGCCTTAAGCAGAGATGGTCCAATTTCCAAGGGGAAAGCATCCATGTCATAAATATCCCCGCGTGGCGGCAGCCAGAGGACACTGGGGAAGGTTAAACGTTGGTCTGAGCTCCTGCAGGGCTGAGGTTCTCCACGTGTTCTGGAGCCACCATTCCCTGAATCCCCTCCCTGTACCCCAGTAGGCCCCAGCTGAGGGGTAAGGACATCCTGGGGGCTGTGCCCTGTCCCCACCTCGTCAGACCTGTGTGATCAGAGGTACTGTCCCTCTCTCAAGGAGAAAACATAAGTCATGATGCTTTTACAAAACAACTTGTTTTTACAGAGGCACTTGCAGTGTGGAGAGAGACTTTTGGTGTTTTATCAGGGATGGAGTTTCTAATCTGAATTGGATAGGGAATACCAATGAGTGCTAAGCAGAGAAGCAGTAAATTAATCAAGCTGGTATTTTGGTACAATAATTGCTTTTTGGTGAACTTGAGAATGACCTGAATTGAACAGTTTGGAAGGACCCAGAAACTTCTGTGTGCAATTACCAGTTCAGTAACTCGATTCAGCTCCGGTTGACAGCTGTGGCTTCAGGAATCGGCGCGAGGGGAAAAAGGGATGTAAAACACGGAGAACAAAATCAATGCCATTTTTATACACTGATTGTATGAGCACCACAAGTGAAGTGACAGACAGAGGGGGTGGAGGCTGCTCGCAGGCATCATTAACGTCCAGAAATACCAGCAGCTCTTTCTGGGAGCTCTGGGGGAAGCACAGGCAGGGAGGTGGCCTTGCTGCAGCACACGGGTGCCAGGTGCCATGGACGGGGCAATGGAGTGGGGTTTGACTGGAAGATCCAGCTCTTGTTGTCCAGACAAATGCAGACCCAGCCTTGAAGCACTCCCCAAGGTCTTGGCACCTCATTCTGTAGCTGTGTCTCACGCTCGGAATATCCCCAAGGCACTCGCTGATATCGTCGGCTGCCGTCTGTGTGTCTCGGTTGCTGTTTGTTGCTGTGCTTGCATGTTGATAAGGTCTCTGGTTATGTCTTGCAGCCCTCAGAATCCAAGCCCAACGTCACCCCTCTCACCGTCCTGGCCCATGTTCTCTGCGCCATCAAGTCCTATGCCCACCTCCTCTACGTCCAGCGACTCATCCCCCATCAGGTCTGTTGCACAATTCGCTTGGCTTCTTGTTGCTTTTGCCGTTTCTGTTGGATTTCCCCGGTTTCCCCCACTTCACTTCCCTTTCCCTTGGCATCCTGCTCGAACCCTCCCAAGCAGCTGTCTGCACTCAGCAAGAGGGGAGCTTTGAAACCCTCCTGCCCCAGAAGAGCCCCTCGGAGCACCCCGAGCCAGGCTGGAGCCTGCAGCCCCCAGGTGAGGGGAGCAGGAGCTGTGCTCGGTGTCACTGCTGGGCCCAGCTCAGCTCAGTGCTGTGCTGGCTTTGCTCTGCTCTGCAACAGGTAAGAAGTGTACTGCAAGGAGTAAAGTGCCTTTGGAAAGCTCTGCCACCCCTGGTTTTCTGGCCATGGCCTTGTCTGGGATCCCAGGAGGGTGATGGGCACGGGGTAGCGCAGGCTGCTCTGTGCCCAGGCTAAAGGTCCTTGGGCATTGCTGGAGCAAACCCTTCCTGGGAGCTGCAGAGGAACCAGGGCAGGATTCCCAGCAAGCCCCAGAGCAGTGGGTCAGGCTGAGCTGTGTGCCAGCCCCGTGGGGTCCCCCTGTGCCCTGGGGTGGCACCAAAGCAGGCACTGCCCAGGCTCCTGTGCCCTTGGCACCAGTGATGCCATCATGCCCTGAGTGCACAGTGAGCCTGGAAATAGATTTTGTTTTCCACCTGATGGTCTCGAGCACTCCATGTGAGCGGTGCCTCCTGGCAGTGAAGGACCCTCTGGAGTGGGAGGATTGTTTGCCCATCCTGGTTTTTAAGTGTTTGGGAGCTGCTTGTGTCAGGCAGCTGGAGTTTGGAGAAGAGAGATCTCCATTTCAGGGCTCTCTGCAGCAAAGCCAAAGCCATTCCCAGCTCCTGGCTTTGGAGTTTGGTGTGAAGGGGAGCTGCTCTTGCCTTGCTGCTTCCCTGGGCTCATCCGAGGAACTCAGGAATTTCAAGTCCTTGGAAAGATAAAATGTGGTAAAACCACTGATCTGAGAATGGTGACACCTTGTTCCCCACCCCAGCAGCCCCTGGGGCACTTCATCCCTTCCCTTGCCATGTCCCAGCTGAGCAGCAGTGCTGGATGTGCCTGGCTGCTCGAATGGCCAGGGCCTGGCTGGGCTGGCACTGGCACTGCAGCCTGGCAGTGTCCCAGCTTTCCACCAGCCCTGCTCCAGCCCAAAGCTGGGAAGGATGGGTGGGGATTCCAGGTGCAGGGACAGCTCTGTGTGCCTGTGCTGGGCCTGAGGAGCCCTGAGGTCCCTCTTTTTCCTTTCTCTGCCAGCAGTTGCTCCATTCCTGGCTCTCCCTGCTCCAATTCCCTCCCCTGCAGCGTGGGCACGCTGACACTTCCAGCAAAATCTAATGGCTGTTAAATCTTTTTACCTTCAGGTACAGGCTCTAAAGAAGTGCAGCAAATTCTTCACGGACCTGCTTGTCTTTCTGTTTTGAAATAACCTTCCCCAAGTGCTAATTCTTCCTTGTGAAATTCTCCTTGTGGTTGCAGCTGCACTTGGATGGGTTTGGCAGAGTGGGGCCAGGGGCAGTGGGTCAGTGCCAGCACCTGCTGCCACCTTTGCTCTGTGCCAACCTCTGGTCAGTGATGGCCCCTCAGATACAGAACATTCCAGCTCCAGCCTAGAGGAGATGAGGGGACCTCTGGATTGGGCTGGTGCTGTTTGGGCACCAGTGTGGGCTCCAGTCCAGCTGGGCTCAGACTGGGATTTGCATTGGGGTGAAACGTGGCTCATCCCCGAGAGCCTTCAGCCTCTGCTGGTGTCTCCCTCCCTCCCTCCCTCCAGGGCAGGGTAGCTGAGCAGAGCAGCAGCCCCAGCAGAGGGGCACAGCCCTGGGAGGGGTGTGGGGGCCCCGTGCCCACTCTGGTGCCTCTCTTGCAGCTCCCCTCTGCGCAAGGCCCGCGCGCTCTACGCCTGCAAAGCCGAGCACGACTCCGAGCTCTCCTTCACGGCCGGCACCGTGTTCGACAACGGTGAGTGCTGGGCCCCTCGGGCCAGGGCTCTGCTCCCAGGCTGTGCCACTGCCAGCTCTGCTCCCAGCCTGTGCCACTGCCAGCCCTGCTCCCAGCCTGTGCCACTGCCAGCCCTGCTCCCAGCCTGTGCCACTGCCAGCCCTGCTCCCAGCCTGTGCCACTGCCAGGCCTGCTGCCAGGCTGTGCCACAGGCCCTGCACCTCCCCTGGGCTCCTCAGGCCACTGCCAGCCCTGCTCCCAGCCTGTCCCACAGGCCCTGGGCTCCTCAGGCCATGGCCAGCCCTGCTCCCAGCCTGTGCCACTGCCAGCCCTGCTCCCAGGCTGTGCCACTGCCAGCCCTGCTCCCAGCCTGTCCCACAGGCCCTGGGCTCCTCAGGCCACTGCCAGCCCTGCTCCCAGGCTGTGCCACAGGCCCTGCACACCCCCTGCCTCCAAACCCTCCCATGCTTCCCGACCCCTCCTCTAAGCTCAGGGAGACCCTGGTGAGCTGTGCCTGCCCCAGCATTTGCCATTCCCTGAGCTGTTCTGTGCAAGGGAGATGAGATTCTGGATATCAGCAGCAGAAACAGTTGGAGTAGCTGCTGTAATGCTTTGTGCAGGAGATGGGAAAGCCACGTGTGCTTTGTCCCTCAGGATAGGAGCGCTGGAGCAGGTGGGCTTTGCTCACTCAGACCACACTAATGAACTCAGATTTGGTGTTTCCTGCACCAAGAGTTTGTGCCCCATGGAACTGAGCAGCTCTGGCTTAGTTATAATCCCAGTGTAACGAGAAGACTTTTTACTGCTTTCCAAGTCATTCTTGGCTTTTAAATGTTAAGCATTGTCATTTGGGAAGCTGCTACCACATGCACTGTTTTTGCCCAGGGATATAGAGGCGAATACAGCAGAAAGGGGAGGAGAATGAATGCATGTGAATTAAAGACAATCCTTCTCCGAAGCAGCTCCATAGTCATCTTATAAATAAACATGGTCTCCCCTCTGAGGGCCCGTGGGAATCAGAGCAGCTAGGAGGGGAACAAGTTTGAATTAAATACATTATGTTTGCTGATAAAAATCAATGGATTATTCAAGGGAAAAAGTACACAGCGTGTTCCAGTCACTCAGCAGCACAGCCAGGGCTCACGTTGGCTGGGGAACATGAGGTAGAACCAGCCTGGCTTGGTGGGACTCATGCTGTGATCAAGGGCCTTTTCAAACCCCAGCGAAGGCAAAGGGGTCTTGGCAGTACTCGGAGCCAGGTTCCAGTTTGACTTGGAGCTGCTGTGAGGCTGCTCGTGGCTGAGCAGCAGCTTGATCCAGCTGGGGTTGGGGCTGAGCAGCACCCACGGGGCACAGTGGCACTTGGAGAGCTCCAGTTCACTGACCCAGACACGAGTGAGGGAGTGAGGCCAGAGCTGCAGAGTCCCAGCAGCCCAGGGAGCTCCAGGGGCTCTGGAGCAGGGCTTCCCCCCCTGACTGTGGGAGAGGGGATGTTCCTCTGCCTGCAGGCGTAACCCTGGCCTGCTTCCCGCACAATCAGCAAATTTTTGGGGGTTGATTGAATAAGGAAAGGCTTTTGAGGACTGATCAGGTTTCTGGTTGCACACAATCAGGTTGCAGGGTTTGCTTTCCCACTGGGATTGTTCCCTAATGCAATTTCCCTCCCAGGCTGGGCCCAGGCCAAGGCGGGATGTGCACAGTTACCCTGTGATGGAGCTAACCACGTTCTCTCCAACTTCACAAGATCTTAGCTCAAATCCAGAGGAAGTCTTGAGCCCCTGTTTTTATCCCAAATGCTTCACTTCCTTCAGCCCAGCAGCCCCAGGGTGTATTTGGAGCCTGCAGCTCACTTGGTGAAGGAAAGGCCAAGGAGTCCCACAGGGAGCAGGCAGGGACAGTACACTTCAGCTGCCTGAGCCCCTTGGTGTGTTCACAGAGTCATGGAATGGTTTGGGTCAGAAGGCACCTTGAAGATCATCTTTAACTCTGGTAGTTTCCTTAAAAATGAGCACAAATGAAAGGTCTGACGTGCCCTTCCCCTGTCTCTGCAGTTCACCCATCCCAGGAGCCTGGCTGGCTGGAAGGGACCCTCAACGGCAAGACAGGACTGATCCCCGAGAACTACGTGGAGTTCCTATAACTGTGGGGTGCACAGAGCCACTGCTGAGCATTCCATGGTATCCATGGCCCGTCCTGCAGGCCCCTGTGCCCCCGTGTGACCGGGGTGAGGACAGCCCTGTGCCTGCTGTGGATGTTTGTGTGCATCTGACGTCGCCTCTCGTCCTGCAGTGCTCCTGGGGACATGGAGAGACTCCCCCAGCCCCGAGCTGGGGGTGCTTCAATGCACATCCCAGCGATGGAAAACCAGCCCAGGGACAGCCAAGTGCTCCAAGGGGCCGAGCTGAAGACTGGGAATGGCCAGAGCTGCTCCAGGGGGGTTTCCTGCAGGGGGACATTCCCTGGCTGCACCCAGCAGGGTCCCACCAAGGAGGAGTCCTGTGCTCCCTGTGCTTCCCTGGAGCCCCAAGCACAGCTCTCGGTGCTGCCAGGGAGTTCTGGGGCTGGCAGGGGAAGGGCAGGGGGCCTGAGCCCCCGTGGTGGCTGGGCAGCCCTGGCAGGTGTCCCCTCCTTGTGCCACCACAGTGCTGGTGGCTCTTGCTGGCAAGAGTGAGCCCCAGGTGGGCTCTGCAGGGCCCAGGGCTGGCAGGGCTCAGCAGGCACCTGCTCGCTGCAGAGAGGATGCTTTGGACCAAACCTCTCAAACTCTCCTTTTGTATTTCCAGGATTTTGGTTCTGTGGGGTAGCCCTCGGTCTGTGCGAGGTGAGCAGCCCGTGCTGCCCTCGTGCTGCAGCCCCAGCCCAACCCCACTCCTGTTGTTTGGCTGTTTGGTACCTGCCCTTCCCAAATCCCACTGTACAGACACCTCGTGCTCCCACGCGTGCCCAGGCCCTGCTGGAGCTGCCTCTGCCTCTCTCCAGCCTTGTTTTCCAGGCCTCCCCTTGCTTGCAGCCTCGTCCGTGCCAAGTCTGTGCAGTGCTGGTTGTGCCAGGTGAATTATTTCCATCCTTGCTGCTGGTGTGGCCAGGGTGGGGCTGTGCAGAGCCAGGAGGAGCCTTTGGCTGCCCCAGCCCAGCTCCTGCCTCCTTGGACACGCCACGAGGGCTGGGCAGGGTGGGAGTGCAAACCCCTCACTGTTCCAGGTTGTGCTGAAGGGGGAGGGTGGGAGAAGGAGCCCTGTTTGGCTGCAGAGCCGGGATTTTGAGAGCTGGAATCATATTTTATAAAGAGAAAGTCTCAGCCCCCAGGCCGGGGCGCTGGGGATGGATGTCGTGGCTTTTTGTAACAGTTTTAAAGACTCTGAGTGACTGAATTGCTCTATGTGTCACTTTTTATTTTTGAAAGGATTAATGTATAGAGTATCTTAAAATATTATGAGGAAACGATCTATATTTGATATTTTTAGAAGAGCTGTAAGGAGAGAAGCAAAGGACATTTGAGGCTGGTCACCAAGAGGCTCCAAAGCCCCCGACCCCCAGCCTGGAGCTGCTGCTTCCTTCACTCCATGGTGTCACTTAGAGAGAAGGCAGCTGAAATTTCAGCCTTCTTCATGTTTCTGTCCACAGTAATTAAACTTCCTGGGCTTTTGTCTTGGGGAAAAGTAGAGGAAAAAGGCAATAATTTTTTTCCTGCTTTCCAGGATGGGTGGCACAGCTCATTCCCATGGGATCACCCCCTCTCCATAGCACTCTGACCCTCTCTGGGCCCCTCAGGTGGCTGGTGTGGTTTGGGCAGGGGTGAGGTCCCCAAACTGCCTCGCGGTCTCTCCTCTGAGGCGTTGGATGAAGAGGGCCAGGGGTTTGTAGGGATAACATCCGGTGTTTCCCTAGCACGTTGCTGGTTCATCTCCATCCTTGGATTTTATAGCCAACTTTTGTGCTATTTCTTGGCTTTCCTGAGGCCAGGGACGAGGCCAGGCTTTATCCAGCCCTGGCATCAGATGGGGCTGGGCTGTATCCAGCCTTGGCTTAGGCTGAGGCCAGGCTTTATCCAGCCCCAGCATCGCTCTGTGGCTGTGGCTGGTGCTGGGACCTCGGGGTGCCTGGGCTGGGTGTGAGAGAGCCCCTCCTTGGGGCTGGGAGAGGGATGGGGAGGGCTGATGGAAAGGATTTTAAAAAACCCTTCATGCTTCATCCTTTAGCACTGTTTGTGTGTGTCTGTAACTGTCCTGTGCCGAGCTCCCTCCTGCCTTGCTGGGATGCTGCTGGAGCAGAGCGAGTGCTGGGGATGAATGGGGATTGCAAGCTGCCAAGAGCCCTCCAAAAGGCATTATTTGGGGACAGGGTGTTTGGGACCTGCTTAGCAATGCTGTGTGAGCAGCAGCACCACGCTGCTCCCGCCGTGTCCCCACAAAACCTTTCCGTGCAAGGTCCCCCTCCGGCTCCTTGGATACTCCAGTTACTCCGAGACCACAGTAAATTCCTTTTCAGAGGCACTTGGGAGCTCTTGGATGTGCTACCTAGAGAGTTTCTGGGAACAAAAGTCCCACACACATCTATTTACGAGATGTCTCCTGGAGGAAAGGAAATCAAACCGAGGCAGAAGTTATTTCTCTTACAGGAGAGCCAGTGGAATATTTTTTTTTTTAATTAAAATTTTCCAAAAAGAAAAACTTGTCTGGAACGCTTACTAAATGTTCCCATTTTGGGCCAGCTTTAATACTGTAGTAAACATTGGTTTATTCCAAGAGAAATTAAAGGTAGGAAATATTTTTTAAACCAGCCTGACACAGCATTTGATGGTTAATATTAAAATCATCAGTCAAAATGGAACGAAAGCTGGGTGGTGACACTGCCAGTGGGCTGAGCCTCTCCCATGGCCCCCGGTCAGTCACAAAAAAAAAGAGAAGGTGCAATGGTGGCTGTTGGAGCTGACATTAGAAGAGTCTCTTGGTGCAGCCCTGCCATGTTTCACATCAATGGCTGATGTTCCACAAACACACCGTGAGTTTGGGCTGGGTTTGGTGGCAGTTGGATTAATTGGGGTGGGCTGGGTTTGGCGTTGGGCTGGGTTTGGTGTTGGGTTGTAGCTGGATTTGGGTTTGGGCTGGGAGTGAGTTGGGTTATTGGATTAGTTGGGTTGGGTTTGGTGTTGGGTTGTGGTTGGGTTGGGTTGGGTTTGGTGTTGGGTTGGGTTTGGTGCTGGGTTGGGTTGGGTTGGGTTTGGTGTTGGGTTTGGTGTTGGGTTGGGTTGGGTTGGGTTGGGTTTGGTGTTGAGTTGTGGTTGGGTTGGGTTGGGTTGGGTTGGGTTTGCAGCTGGACTGGGGTTGGCTGGGATGCTCGAGGCCAGCTCCTCTTGTCCTGTCCCTGGCTGCCTGGAGAAGAGGCCACAGCCCTGGCTCATGGGCACCAGCAGAGCACAGGGCTGGGTCTGGGGCAGATGAAGGGGAAGTCGCCTGCACAGAGCCAGAGCCCGAGGGTGGACAGACATGTTAGTGAGTGTGTGCTGGTTTAATACTCCCAATGAACCAGAAACCTCAAAGCAATTACAGTTTGTACATTTGGGCTAATTCAGATTTTTAGCTTTTGGGAAATAACGATTAAAAGCAGAGGTTTTTAGAGAAATGGCTGTTCAAAGCTCTGTTCTCTGAGTGAGGAGCTGATTGTTTGCAGGTAATTTAGCACGAGGCTGACAGCTCACAAGCTAGCACCTACCTATTACTTATTGTAAATCCTCCCTTCTGCTAATGAAGCTTATTCTGCTTCTAAACCTCAGACAAAAGGGTCTAGAAAATCACACCTGGGCTCTAAACTCACTGACGCAGGCAGGAAGGGAAAAAGTCTGCAGGAGCCGGGTGCCCCGGAGACCAGCCCGGCTTGGATTAGGTGGGGATGGCAGAGCAGGGTCTGGAGCTGGGAGTGGGGGGAGCTGGAGCAATCCCATCTCCACAGGAGGTTTCTGTGTCCCTGCTGTGTCCCTGCTGTGTCCCTGCCATCCCTCTGGGAGCCTCCACAGCCCCCAGCAGCTGCTCCCCCAGGCCTGCCCTGCCCCAGGAGCAGCTTACCCCAGCAAGCAGATCATTAAATATCTGCAGAGTGCTCAGAGCTTTTGCTCACAGCCAGCTGTGGGTGAAGAGCAGAGCAGGAGGGACAGGGGATGGGAGAGCTCTGGGGATGAGCCCCAGAAGGGCTGGAATGTGGCTGGCAGTGAAGGTTCCACTGGGGTGAGCATCTCCCTGGCACAGGGGGCTGGAAAGGGCTTAAATCCCACCCAGTGCCACCCCTGCCATGGCAGGGCCACCTCCCACTGTCCCAGGGACTCCCAGCCCTGTCCAGCCTGGCCTGGGGCACTGCCAGGGATCCAGGGGCAGCCCCAGCTGCTCTGGGCACCTGTGCCAGGGCCTGCCCACCATGAACAATTCCTAATTCCCAGTATCCCATCCAGCCCTGCCCTCTGGCAGTGGGAGCCATTCCCTGTGTCCTGTCCCTCCATCCCTTGTCCAAAGCCCCTGTCACGGTCACACAGAGGTAAGTGCTCATTTCCAGCCCATGGCACCGTGTCCCTGCTGTCCTGGCAGCCAGCAGGGAGCTCTTTGCAAGGCTGCCCCAGCTCTGGAGCAAACAAGGTCTGGCCCTGGGTACCTCAGCCAGCCCCAGCCCTGCCCGTGGCACTGCAGTGACACTTTGGTGACACTGGGCTGGGACAGTGCCACCTCCGCTGGCCCCGTGGATGAGGACAGGGATGGGGCAGCCCCATCTGCCCCATGCCCAGCTGCCCTCCCTCTCCCACTCCCACAGATCCTGGAGATGCTTTGTTCCTTTTTAAAGCTCATTAATTTTGCTGCAGCCGTTATCATTAGTATTTCTCGCTCTGGGAGATTTGCGTGCTGCTTTTGCCACTGTTTTACTGCTGGTTATTTTTTGCCAAGCTTGGGTTTGGCTGGGCTATTTTTTCAGCCACTGCTGTTGTTGGTTTTGCCCAGTTTTTGTTGAGTTTTGTTGCCCTGTGTGGAACCTGGAGCGCTGCAGCCCCAGCCCCAGCAGAACCAATGACATCTCCATCACATTGCTGTTTATTATTTATTTCCCCAGCAACGGGGATATATTTAGCCCGAGAGCTTTGAGCTGTTTCAGCCCCATTCTGCTCAGCAGACCCAGCAGTGAGCAGTGGCCAAGGGGCAGCAGGAACCCCCCGGGACCCCAGCAGGGACCCCCAACCTGTCCTTGCCCTGGGCAGGGGCTGCAGGAGGGGAGGCTGTGAGAGCCACGTCCCTCCAAGGGTTCCCTTGGACTCGCCAAAGCTTGGGCTGGGCTGGGTGGATTTTTAAAAATTATTTTTAGTAATTGCTGTGTTTGAGGCTGGCAGGCCAGCGCTGTGTTTGTTTGGGGTAGGAACACGTGCAGCTTGGCTGCAGCCAGCTGGAGGAACTCTGCCTGCGAGCCAAAAAGGGTAAAAAGGAAAAGGCCAGGAGAGAAATGAGGAATTAAAAATGCTGGGTTTTAATTCTGGATTTGTTCTTGCAGGAGCCCAGATAGGCGCGTGCTGGGACCAGGGCAGGAGCCCAGGATGGCAGGACAGCCCCCCTGCCCTGTGTCACTGCCTGTCCCCCTCTGTGCTGGGGTCAAGGCAGGAGCCCAGGGTGACAGGATGGCATGGGACAGACCCGTGTCACTGCCTGTCCCCCCCCGTGTCCCCTCTCAGCTCCTCGGGGATGCAGCTCCCCCTGCCCAGTCCCTGGAGATATTTCCCCTCCATGCTCTGCTCCTTGGGGCCATATCCCCCCTGGGCACACCAGGTCACCTTTCTCAGCAGGAAGTGTCACCCCATCTCCTGCATCAGGAGCACAATTAGTGCCCACATCTGATGCTGCCTCAGCAGTTTTGCCCCAACCTTTAAATGTGGTTTGATCTCAAATCAACAGATCCCTTAATTAGAAGTATTCCACTTGTTACTTTTTTAACCTAAGGTTCCCTGTTGTGACCTCAGGGAATATCCTTCATTATGCTCTGGAGCTGTGCCAGGCCTGTGATGGATTGGATAAGGCAATTTAGTGCCACCCCCCTCCTCCAGGCTGGATTTCATCAGCTGACCCATGGGCTCAGGCACTGGACATCAGCACACTCCCTTCTGATGGTTCCTCTCTCTGCTGCTCCTCCAGCCAGACTTTGACAAGTTCAATATTTACACTTCATTTTGAAATGTCCATGTACTATCTATAATATATAGTGTATTTTCAGGTTCACCAATAATTGAAGTTATCAGTGACCCTGGTGAGGAAATGCACCAAACTTGCTGGGCCCTGGCAGGAGCTTGGCAGGAGCACTGAGAGCATCTGGGAGCCCCTTTGGGATAAGCAGTACCGTACAGCCAAGGAGTCTTTTATTCTGTAAAACCCCAGAACTTGTGCCTGACACAGACCAGCTCCATGTGCCCAGAGCTCAACACGAGCTCATGCTGCAGAGGGGACACAGCCAGGGACAAACCAGCCCCCTGGGGACCATCCCGGGGGCAAACACCAACTCAAAAGCTCAAATCTCAAATGTCAGAGCTGTAAAAATGGCATTTAATGGCATCTTCTCCTAACCAGTCTGAAATGCCATCATTTTACTGGGATAATGTGAA
The DNA here is from genome assembly GCF_051311805.1 of Agelaius phoeniceus. Lineage (NCBI taxonomy): Eukaryota > Metazoa > Chordata > Aves > Passeriformes > Icteridae > Agelaius > Agelaius phoeniceus. The sequence goes on along the minus strand of NC_135279.1, from coordinate 902,373 downwards.
CACAGCAGACATCACGAATTGCAATCACATGCTGGGCTTCACCCGAATTTCTTGGAAGCTGAGGATGGAGCCCAAGACAGCAAACAACAGCAGAACAAGGTGGCAGGTGAGGGAGGGCAGCAGCCCTGTCCCAGCCCACCCCAGGGCCATGGAGCACGGCAGGGTGCAGAGGGAAGGGGCAGAAATCCCACAGATCCTTCTGCTGTCAATGTTTTTGTAAATGGAATGGGACAAAGGGGATTTCGGGTGGAATGTGACCACACTGAGGACTTGATGCACTTACCATGAGGCTGGAGCCCGTCAGGCACTGAGCAGTTCTTTATCTGAGTGTCTGATGGCTCCCTTAAAGCATCTTTCCATAATTGTGGCCCAAATAAACGTGGTTATGGTAAATCCCATCCTTGCCTTGCCTCTGACCCCCATCCGCAGCCATCCAGCTTGGGAATTACCGAAGGGAAATTTATGTAAGCTTTGTTTTAATTGCAAACAATTCAAAGAAATCGTTCCCTGCTGGGAACTCGGCCTTTTCTGCTGCAGTTAAATGAGATTTTATTACAGCAGGCCTGGCTCTGTGGCTCGGGGGGAAGGCTGAGCTGTGCTGGGGGAAAACCGCAGCGGTTTGAGGGGCTGGAAACGTCGGGAGCTCCAACAGGGCAGGGAAGGAGCTCCATGGCAGCATCTTCTGCTCCAGGGCTGAGACCTTCTGAGCCCGAGGGCAGCATCCTCCCAGCCAGGGAGGCTCCTTTCAGCCCTGCTGATTTACCAAGTCCTCTTCCCTTTTTCCTGGGCTCAGTTCTGTCTCTGCACAGGACCCCAGGGCAGCTCAGCCCCCACCACCCGTCCCTGCCCGCACCTGGGGAGCCCCGAGGCTTTTCAGTGCATTTTATTTCCCTCTATCACTGATGTTTGGCAGCTGCACCTGCCTTGGGAGGGAGCTTTTATCACATCCTGATGAGTATCAGACAGTTGGGAACCACCGCTGTGACAAAATACATTCAAAATCACAGAATTGAAGAGGCATTGAGGTTGGAAGGGACCATAAACTCATAGAGTTCCTCTCCTGCCATGTCAGACCCAACCCTCTCCAAGACCACAACAAAAACTCCACAAAAGCATTTTGGAGCCATTTAATGAAAAAAGCAGAATTTTATTATATGGTTTCTGTCCATTATTCGGCATTGCTGTAAATGGCTCACATTTACTGCAACTTCTGTACAGATGTGTGGCTTTGTATTACCAGAACAGCAAATTTAAATGAAAAAATAAATGTTCAACAATTCCACACAAGCTTTTACAGTCCAACATTTCACTGAGTAGGTGAAAACTACAGACTTGTTACTACAGAATTATTCAGCATGAATAAAAAACTACAACTTTTATTTTTAAACAGGAGTCACTGGTTTAATTTTTTTTTTAATGCTGTTTAAAATTGCTGTGATAAAAATAATGATTTTTTTAATAATGCCATACACTGGTATGATATAGGATTTGTCCCCAGTATATATCTTTTTGTTTAATATACAAAATAGAGTAATGACCCATCGCTGCCTCTGCTGTGGGCAGGGGGCTGGAGGTGGGGTGTTCCCACACTCTCCCAGCCTTCCCTCGGACACGAGGCCTCTGGAGAGGCCTCGACCTTCACGGAAAATTTGGTTCCTATGAGACATCGATGGCTCAGCAAGCCCTGGCTGCAGACTGGGATGGGGCAGAGCAAGCCTGGTCTGTGACCATGAATCCCAGCCTGGACCGGGTCGGAAGGGACCCTAAAGCTCCTCGATCCCCCCTGCCACGGGCAGGGACCCCTTCCACCAGACCAGGCTGCTCCAAGCCCCGTCCAGGCAGGCCCCGAACACTTGCAGGGATATAATAATACAATCTTTATAAAACCTCACTCTAAGTCATGTCCCTGAATCCTCCCTCTCTGGAGTTTGGCCGCGGGATGTTTCCCACAGCCCGTGTTCATCCAGGCACTTCCTCCTTCCCTACCTTTTCCTGTGGAAATGGCGAGGTCATTTTTCATTTTTCAGCATCGATTGGCACCGGTCCCCAGCCCCCCCGCCCCCCCGTGTCCCTGTCCCCGTCCCGGTGTCCCCCTAAGGCCATTGCGAGTCCTGAGCTGCCCCCGCCTGCGGGCGGATCCGTGCACTTTGTGATAAGGCACTGAAGGGCCAAGGCCGAGTTCTCCCTGCTTTATCCAGAGTGCAGGGACTCCCCACTGCTACACGGACCACGGATAACAGGACACGGACTTCTCACTGCTGGCTACAGCACTACGGAGTCTCACTGGTGAAGTTTAAACTGAACAGCACGTACAGGACGATTCTTCCTCCAACATCAGAGTTCCCTCTGATTCTCCTTAAATCCAGAGACTAAAAATGAATATACAGGCAAACAGACACAAGGGGCAGAGAGCCTCTCCTCCTACGTGACCGGATCTCTCACGGGGGGATCGCAGAACCCCAGAATTTGGGTTGGAAGGGATCTTAAAGCTCATCCAGTTCCAACCCCCGACTCCACCACCTGCTGGAGTTCACTGCAGTTGCTTTTGCTGGCAAAAACGACAATTTGGGGTCCCTGCACCCCGACCCGCACACGCTGTCCCCAGGCTCTGACCGAGGGCTCTGGGGATGAAAGTTTATAAAACATTCTCCAAAGAAAGAGCAGGTTTCCCCTCCCCACGACCCCCCAGCCCCACCAGTACAAACTCCTATCTGTATCGCAAACGGGCGCGGGACGATTCCCAACGACTTGGGCTGGAGGTTGTAATTAAAATCCTGACCTTTACCTATTACAAAATGTACATATTCCTTACAGATCAAAGAAGAGAGTGATTATTTTCTTTTATTAAAGATGCTATTTTACTCCAAAGTACTGAATATAGGATCTTTTTTTAATAGGTATAACATTCAAAAAGAGCTTTAAGAAAGGATGAGAATTGAGTTTCCTATTTCAGTTGGAAACCAAGGTCTGCTCAATGTAGAAATGTGTTGTGAACACCCCACGCTCTGTATTTACATATTGCTGGCACCTGGATGTGGATTATTGCCCAATTTCTAAGCTGTTTTTGCTGTCAGAGCTGTGACAGTTTTTGCAGCGGGGTCTGGTTCAGCCGTGCCTCGGGAGCGGCTCCCGACCATACAGATAGGAGTATCCCCCCCACACCAACGGGAATTGTACACAGTGATTCCATGGACACAACCCAACCCTACAAACACCCAGGGGCACAGGTTTCCCCTCTGAACAGAGCACTTCTTTGGATACCAGCACCGACAGCCCCGGTGCTGCCTCCGGCCAAACCACGCGCGACGGTTTCCACTCAGCATATCTGTGACCCCTACAAAAAATATAATTACATGTATCATGATAAAGCAATCTGTCATCTAAAAATCATCCTTATTATACACTATACAAGCTATTTTACAATCATTTAATAAATTGCTTTTAAAGCTGCAGTAGCCCTTCCCTTTTTTTCTTGGATCAGCGAATATACCGATTATACATATTTGAAACTATAACTAAATATAAAAATATATTAGGTTTTGTATTTTCTCAGACGATCTTTCTCATTTCTATTACACAAACGATCTGGCCACTTCGAGTAAAAATCAAATTTTAGAGTGGCATAGTAAATATTTCAGTTTTGAGATACAGAAAATTGTTAAGGTGCACGTAGAAAAGGCTACTACAGCTTCTAAATGTCGAAAATATCCTCATCAATGGCAACAAGGAGAAATCCACAAGGCCTATGGGAATTTATGGCACGCCAGGAATTCAATGTGAAGGGCTGCAGCCTTACAAAGACAGAAAGTTTGACGGACAACTCTAAGACCACGAACTCAGTAGCGGAGCTCTCCTGCTCTCCAGGAAAGAGGATGGAGCAGTCAGTGAAGGGTGGAGATGTGGAACTGGGTCTCTAACCAGGTGAGTTCGGAGCTGGGAGATCCATCCCAGCTGCGTGGACGAGTCCCCGGAGAGGAGGATCCCGGGATCCTACAGGAGAGCAGCCCCAGCCGCTGGGCGCACTCGCGCGTCCTCCCCTGTCCCTGGGGTCTCCAGAAACTCTTGTGTGATGGCAGCTTTAAGTGTATAGAAAACGGAGTTTCTCCACACAGAAGTAAACTTTTCTGAAGCTATGCATATTTTCCTGAAAATTTCCTGATGGGCAGTCAGGACTGATCTTCTTGGCATCAATGCAGCCCGTGACTCTTTGCGTTATGGCTGTTGCATCGTATGCAAAAATCAGGCTTCGTTTTTTTTTTCAATATATAAAATAACCTGCTCATTTACATCCAGTTAGGACTGGGTTAATTTTCTATGAATCTGCATATCCAACGCTTTTGCAATGTACCAAAAGGATTCGTTTCATCTGGATCTACTGAAATGAGATTTGAGAGTGTTCTCCCACCCACCCGGGCCCTTAGAAAAAACCCAATTTTTATGGCCACTTTGCCAGTTGAAATCATTAGGTTAGAAAAGCCCAACCCAGTTTCACATGAATCTACTTGAGTATTTACTGTCTAGAGGTCATTTAGGAAAGCTACGAGCTGCCCCACCTTAAAAAACCAGCTGTACAATAGGCATCTTGAAGTATTACAAAAAAATTATGTAAGAAAAAATGAACAAGCCGAGTTCACGGTATATAAAGTTAAAGGAAATTGCTAAAACCAGACAGTAATAGCTATAAAAGGCACAACTTCCCTTTTCTGATATACACTTGTAAACTTTCTTCAGGTTACATGCATAAACCAAAATACTACCTTAACTTTAAAAAAAAAAAATCCAAAACACTTTACTAAAATAAAAAAAAAAAGCCTAAAAAATTGTCTCCAGCCAACTGCAGCAATTAATTAATTAATTAGCAGAATGTTCGTAACAGCCTCAGAGCTTGTCACTGGTGGTTTGATGCATCCAGGGATGGTGCACGAGGGGAGAGAGAAAATTTCTGCCAAAACCACGATTTCTTTTCCTTTCCTTTCTCCCCAATCCTTCCCCCAACACGAGAAATCCGCTGCTTCTCCAGCCTAACTCTTGGCCCTCTGTAAACCACATGTAGTGCATAATTACAAAAGAAACACCTGCGAGGACAAAAGGAACAAGTTCTGTAGGTTTTCTCTTTACAAAACAAAGCTATCGTGTGACGGTTTCTTAAGGCAACCCTTTGTGTTAAGGCAGTCACTTCTGATGAAACAAGAGCTTCTTGATATTTCCATTGGAATATTTTGGTATCTGATTGCTGATGATTTCTGCCAACATTTCTGGGAACTCAATACTCATGGATTTATCCAAAAATGTCTGGAAGCAAAAGCTCAGAAGATTTTCAACCACCTACGAGTGACAAGACAAAGAATTACTTGCAGATGAAGACGCTCAGAGAACATCCACCTCCCTCCTCCCCAGCTCCTGCCCACAGGATGGGGCTCAGGCAAGACGTGCACAGGAATCCTCATTTAGTTCATTAATTATTGTCTGTGGCACTCTGATACAAACCAACCAAACAGACTGTGCAAGGCTCTACAAACGCTGAGGAGATTCGGTACCAATTCCCATTCCAGCAGATAAATAACACACACATGGATAAGCTAAATGAGATCTTTCCAGGTGCTTGGTACAGTTACAAGAAAAAAACAGTAATTCTGAGGTCTCAAAGTTACCCTTGTCTTAAACACTGCTTTGTGCTACATGTGTAATTAGAATTAAACTGCCAAAGGAGACGGTCTGAATTGGAAATTCCTTCAAAATTAGATCATTGCTAACACCACACACACTGCTGAAGCATTGTTCTAATAGAATTTCAAACTATTCCATAAACTCTTAACTTCTTGGGCTCTGAGGTAAGACTGTTTTTAAATGCCACATTTCTGCTCCTACTGCAAAGTCAGTTACAGCTCCTGAGCTCCTCCTTTTTAAAGCAATGTAATTTAAAAAATGGCAGAGACTGAAAATGAGATTAATTATACAATTAATTGCTGTGGATTGCACTGCAGAGGCAGCCTGAGAGGACCACGTTCAAGGCTCTCAATCTGCCTTTCGTGAGACAGCAGAGGAGCATGACCTCCTCCTCCTCCTCCTCCTCCTCCTCCTCCTCCTCCTCCTCCCCGATATTCGTCCCTTTAAATAAAAAGAGCTGGAGGAGCTCGCTGTCCCCGCCCCAAACGTATTTCTCTGGAATGCCTGCAGCATTCCTGTCAGGACTTACATCATGCATAGAGTCCAGCAGTTTAGTCAGTTGATAAAATCGCTGCCAGTTCTGGCTGGAGTTCCCTTCCCTCTTGACGATGGCCTTGCCCAGCTCCTTGATGTACGTCATGCGGATCTCCTCAAACAGGGACTGGCTCTTCAGGCCCTCCTTGGGAACTGCAACATGGACACCCACCTTTACAACACTGCCAGACTCAACTGGAACATGGTTTAAGCTCTCTTACATTAGTTACACAGAGAGGGAACTGTCATCAGGAGCTGGAGTGACAGGACAAGGAGCAAGAGGGGAAATTTAGGGTAAAATAGGGATTTCTTCCCTGTGAGGGTGGGCACAGGGTGCCCAGAGAAGCTGTGGCTGCCCCTGGATCCCTGGAAGTGTTTAAGGCCAGTATGGAATAAGATGAGCTTTAAGGTCACTTCCAACCCAAACTATTTTGTGATTCTATAAAAATGAGCAAAAGGAAAAGGACTTGGACTGACTGAAATGACAGCAGAGAGACAAGGAGAGAGCAGGATGGGACAGTGACCAGCTGAACACAAAGCACAGGCCTGCTGCAAAATAGAAAATAACCTCCAGAGGTATACCACCCAAAAACAGCAGGAGGGGAACTGGACCTTGGAGGCAGCAACAGCCAGCCCTGGAAGCACCTGATGGAGAAGCACCAGGGCTGGAGCTGCTGTGTTCTCCAGCCCTGGGGAAATGTGACATTAGGAAGGTTCCTTAAAAATTCTGCGTGCCCAGGGAAGAGCAAGGGCAGGATCACAGGATGGCTTGGCTTGGAAAGGATCTTGAAAGATCATCTGGTTCTGAGCCTCCTGACATGGATCAAGTAACAGGGCAAGGCAGCGACAGACTGGACAACAAACACTGCACCAGCCATGGGAAACTGGGCATGGCCACAGCTGGTTTGGGACAGGGCTGGGCAGGTGAGGAGCTGGGACAGAAACCCAGAGCCTGGGGATTCCAGCCCAGGTGGAGCCCCTGTGTCAATCTCCTCCTGTGGGGATGGTCCTTCCACAGGCCAAGGACCAACCCAGGCAAATGGAGCACGGGGACTCCAGAGGTCCCTAAGGTGCTGCCCTTGAGGCCTCTGATCATCTCGGGGAAGTGAAAGAGCTGAAGACAGAGAAGAGCTGAGACAAAGGTGGCCAAAAGCAGGACAGCAGGACAGAGGCCACAGAGCACATTCCCTTCCTTAGGAAATCCAACCTTCCCTGCACTGTCAGCATCTGAGAGATTCTGGAATAAAGTCTCTTGTCTGTCTTGCCTACACAGGAGATGAAGCCTGTCAACTGTTTCAATATTTCACATGGAAAAGGTCTCTGAGCTACGTCTGTGTGTGAGCTGCAAGTCTAGACCTGTGTGGGATTCCTGTTTTACTCCTCCTCCTCTCCTCTTGGAAAACTCAACACAGAAACACAATAAACAAATTCAAATTGTCAAGTTGTGGACTAAAGGGCTATAGAAATTTCAGCTATTCAATTGCAGAAGCTCCCTGATGTACCACTGACACAATGTATGTACTTGGCAAAATGAAGATAAATTGTCTCCCACTGGAAATGGAGTGGAGAGGCCTCTGGGCAGTGCCAGCCCCTGCCCTGCTGCTGGGGGGCTGAGTCCTGCCAGTGCTGCCTCCTCACCACTTCTGCCATGGAAATTTCTCCGTGGAAATTTCCAGCTCCTGGGAGGAAAGCTGGCCTACACCACACCCGAAACACTTGAGGAATTTTCGGGAGAGATTTCAGAATCAAACAGGAACTGTTTGAAATCTGCAGCTTCAGGGAAGTTTTAAGTTCCTACAAAGCCCACGGCCATGAGAGGCTGAAAGTTTCCTCTGAAAAGAGCCCTTGTGCAGCTCTGGGCTTGGCAGCGAGGCAGGGCTGGGCACTGCCAGGCTGGTGGGGCACTGGCCATGGCACCCTCACACTGCCCACACCCACCAGCCCCTGCCCTGACAGGGGAGCAGTGCTGGGGCTCCCAATCCTCCTGCTCCTACCCAGAAAAAAAACCAAGGTGAACAAAATCTCCTTTCTCTATGAGAACCAATGCTATTATTCACTGGAAACATTAAAGATAAGGAATGTTTACACCTTCAGTGTAATAAACTAAATAATATTTACTTTTCATCACATTTCAGGTCCCTTCCAAGCCAAGGCACCTGATGAGGATGATGCACAAGTACCAAAGCCTGTTGACAAATCTTCACTTGCTCTGCTGCTACCTTTCAAAGCTGTTGGCACCTCTGTCACTGCTCTGAAGCAAAGCCCTCGTGCCAGGCAGGAGCAGGAACACATCAGTGCCTGCCTGAGCAGCTCCCTGGGGATCCTGTGAGTGTGGGATGGGATGGATGGGATGGGGTGGGATGGGATTTCCCAGGACACAGAGGCTGTGCTGGAGTGAGGTGCCCAGCTCACAGCCACCCCAGCACACTCACACACACTCACACACACTCACACCCATCCCAGCACACTCACACACACTCACACACACTCACACCCACCCCAGCACACTCACACACACTCACACACTCTTTTTCTCTCTCTCTCTTTGCCCTGTGAGTCCCTGGATTGCAGCTGAGCCTGGGCTGAGCTCAGACCCTCAGGGACCTCCAGCCCCACGGGGCAGGGGAGAACAAAGTCATTGGCTACCACTGATATCAACAGAGGGGAAAAACAACACTGTGAAAGGTATTTACAGATTTACACTTGTATTAGGTTAGTTTATTTCTGTATATTGTAAAAACATTATTTTTGCCACTGCCCTTTGAACTTCCATGCAGCACAGACAGAATTTACTAAGCTGTGACTTGTTTAACTCCAGCATATCCTACCTAAAGATAAAACCAGCATGTAGCATACTGTACAAATCTATCTCACAATACCTACTGCAAATCCACCACATACTTGTGAAGAAGCAAAAAGCTTGGTATTGAGCTGTTCACCTACTTGTAGAGAGGAGAAGCAAGGTCTTCATGCAGAGATACTCCTCGTAGGAGACCTGGAGGCGGGACAGCTCTCGGGCCACCATGAGCATGTGTTTGCATTGTTCATACATACATGGGAGATTCATCCTCTGCCTGAGGAATAAGAGCACAGGAATTAGTGCCATGTCTGGCTATCTGCACACTCTGGTCTGGTTTTCCACGCTGCAGGTGAGGAGCTGTGAGTGAGCCAGGCACAGCAAAGGAGGCTCCGTTCCCAGCGTGTCCCTGCAGCTCTGCCTTGGTGGCACAGATCAACGCTGGCCCGAGGGCAGGAGGAGCCCTGTGGCACCCTGAGCAGCAGGGCCTTTACAAAGGGAGCCTGTCTGCACAGGGACTCAGCAGCAAGCTCTGCTCTCAGCAGCCCCAGCACCAGTGTGGCACAGACACCAAGCTCAGCCTGAGCTCCCTGAGCCCGGCGGTCCCAGAGTCTCTCATGTTCCCAGGGAAACACGATGGAGTGCCACACTAGAGATGGGATTTCTCTAATTCTTTCAGTGCCTTTGAAATGTGCACCTAATTTAATGCATGTTTATGCATTTAGGAGTGTCTTCCTGTAACTCCTCAGTTTTCAAAGTGACTTTATCCTTGTGCCCATCTGTGTTCCTGAAGCAGTGACCAGCAATGCAATTAAACTTCATTATCTCTGTACTGTAATAAACTTGTTTCTAACCATAAATGGAAAATCATGTTGACAAGCAAAGGCAAATCTTGGAATCAGAATAACAAACATTATGTTTTTGTATATTTTTTTTCCGATTTCAATGAAGCCTTGCATCAAGACAGGAACTGCTTTTATCTAATACCTCATCTGACACAGCAATCTTGCTTATCTGTGCTCTTACAGCTGGTTACTGTGAATATTGCAGAATTAGTTTTGAGTGGGAAATGAAGAACAGACTAATTCTGAACAGTGTAAGACAGATTTACGATTTTCCATGGGTTTTTGTAGAGAAAAGAAAAGCAAAATAACTCCATGCAATGAGTACACAATCTCTCTGCAGTGATGCCAGCACCTCATTTTTTGTTAATAACATGTCACATTTCCTTGGTATCACCTATACAGCATTATAATCTACACAGAGACAAAATGGGATCGCTGTGGGAGTTACGAGTAAGATTTGGTTATGAAACAATAATTCCTCCAAAGTTTTCCATTCTCTCTCCTAGACCTTCAGAAGGATTATACAATGTTCCCTCACAATCACTCTGGGAAACCCTGAGTGGAAACAGGGTTTGCCCATTCTCAAGGTGCAAAAAGCAGGAGGAATCCTGATGGCTTTTGAAAGAAACACAAACTACTGAAACTGCATGAAAGCAGACTAAGCACTAGGGTGAAACCCCAGCATTCCCAAATGCAGCTGTTGGACAATTCCTTCCACACAGAACTGGGCCACGTGTGGCACTGCCCCAGCCCTGCAGCTGTGGGCACTGAGAGCAGCCCAGACACCCCTTGCTCCACCAGCAAGGAGCAGCAGGGCACACGAGGTGATGCTGCATGACACAGGAGCCAGGCCCTGCTGGGCTCTGGGATGCTTCTCAGGGCACTTGGCACAGAGCCACCCCTTGGCCAGGTGGCAAACCCTGTCCTGGCCCCTCTGGGCTGAACCAAAGGGCATCTCACACATTTCAAATTGAGTAATTTAAACCCATTCTCTGCCAGGGCTCAGCAGTTTTCCTCATGTAAAACTGTGTCCACTTCTGGGCAGAAGGTTAAAATAAACATGATGAAAGGGGTCAGCCTGTTGTTTGTTTCTGCCTGCTGGGAAGGCGAGCCCATGCAGGAGGCTGAGGATGCAGAGGAAGGCACAGAGATTTGGGCAGGGCCAAGGCTACACAAGCTGCAGCTCCCAGAGCACAGGAGCAGCCACGGCCCCCATGGCCAGTGACAGAGCACAAGGGGGTGATTCACCAGCCTGTCCCAGGTCCCAGCGCTGGCACAGCTCTGGGAACAGCTCCCAGCCAGCCCCATCCTGGCCAGGGCACATCAGATGATCTCAGCTGGCACAGGGAGCTGTCCTGGGGACACAGGCGGGACAAGGGCAGGGCTCAGGGCTCTGCCCGCTCAGATCCCAGCTGCCCTCCCTGCACAGGGCACTCACCAGCCCCAGAGATCCCACACAAAGCAAGGAACCCTTCATGGGGTGCTCAGCTCATGGAACAGACACAGAGCTGGACAGGACAGCACACATCTGCCTTGCCAGGGCACCACCGCTGAGCAGGCTGCTCCAGCTGACCCCCCCTTGTCCCCTCAATGCCCACCCCAGGCCTGGACACGGGGGATGGACACGGGGATGGACACGGGGATGGACACGGGGATGGACACAGGGATGGACACGGGGATGGACACGGGGATGGACACAGCAATGGGCACAGTAATGGGCACAGGGATGGGCATGGGGATGGGCACAGGGATGTACAGAGGGATGGACATGGGGACGGACAAGGGGCTGGACACGGCAATGGACACAATGATGTACAGGGGATGGACACAGCAATGGGCACACCAATGGGCAGAGGCATGGACACAGCAATGGGCACGGGGATGGGCACAGGGATGGGCACAGGGATGGACACAGCAAAGGACACAGCATGGGCACAGCAATGGGCACAGCAATGGGCACAGGGATGGACACAGCAATGGACACAGCAGTGGACACAGCAATGGGCACAGCAATGGGCACAGCAATGGGCACAGGGGCCAGGGAAGCACGGCAGGGATTCTGCACTGCTCTGAGTTTCCCAGCTCAGCAGAGCTGCACAGCACCAAGCAAACACCAAACCCCAGCAAACAAGATGCTGCTGTTCTGAGAAGCAGATGGCACCGACTCCACTGAAGGAGTTACAAAAGAAAAACTTCGGGGAAAGAGGGAACTGACAAAGCACTGCTTACAAAACTGACCTCACTTGTTGTTGTGCTGCTCGCAGCCAGCAGCACAGCCACCCTGCATGGCACATGAGAGCAGGAGGACAAACGCGTGACCTCACTCCTCCCAGCAAGCAGCTACAGTGACGAGCACAGCCCAGAGACAAAATCCTGGGGCCCAGGACTTCCAGGAACTTGTGTCCCCAGCTGGACAGCAATTAAATGGCATCTGCTACTCGAAGAACACCACTGTGCTCTGCCACTGTGCTCACTGTAATTTTGGGCACCCTGTGACATACCCAGAGGACGAAAGCTGAGACAGAAGCAGTGCCAGCTCCAGCAGGGCATGTTTTCAATCACAAACTGGGGAAACAGTTATACAATACTGCAAAATCACAGGTTTAAACCCTTTCCAAGTACTAAATAATGGCCTAAAGCCTAAGATTTATTCAGCTGCCAAACTTTTCAACAGCTTGAATCAAGTTTCATGTGTATGTGTATAAAAACACGTATAACATATATAAAATTGCCAGCTACTATGGACATACCTCCATAAAAATAAATAAATTATAGGAGTACAGACGTAAAAGTGGAATATTCAATAAATATTAAATTTTTAGGAGAAGACTGAGCAAATGACTAATATGCCAGTTTAAAACATAAGAAGAGAATTTAATCCTCTTTCCTACCACAGACTCTGAGCTAGTGGATGTTGCTGCTCCATGTAAGTAGCAGCAAATACACAGGAACACACTGGGCAGGGCTGGCACAAGGATAAATGCACCAAGGACTGATGCTGCTCAGATGCTTGAGCAGATACATGAGGCTAAAGAAAGCCTAATTAATCCCATAAAGAAATCAATCAATAACTGCAGTTATGTCCAACTGAACCACCAAGCCTTCTTGGAGTTTCCCTTGGTGAAGCTGAAGACATTGAACTCTACTGAACAAGGGGGTGAGTCCTGAAAGCTCAGGAACAGAATAAATGGTTTCTGAACCCCCTGTAAAAGCCCAAGGGAGTTGAGCAGGAGCAGCTGCCCTCCCTGCAGCCCTGGCAGTGTCCCCAGCTGCAGCCCCAGCCCAGCCTCAGCTCAGCTCCCCAGTGAACACAAACCCAAACCCCAGGGATTTATTTTTGTCTGCCTGCCCACAAGGCCTCCCTGAAGGGCTCTCACGTCTCCCTTGGTGCTTGTCAGGTTCTACCCCGAGGTGGCTCTGTTTTATTGAGGGATGGGACATAAAAAGTTACGACCAGAGAGTTTTATGGAGAACCTGTAGCTCACTGGAAGGAGCTGCAGCGCTCTCAGGCAGCTCAGTGTTTTATTGAAAACAAATGTCACTCTGATCTACGATTCACCAAACTGTAGCTGGAAGGAATTTGGGAACCACTGTTTGCTGTAACAATATTACCCTTTCGTTTCTGGGGGTTTTCAAGAGTTCCAACACCTAGCAGTGAAGCTCTGTGGTTTTGACCCACTGATAAAACAGCAGGAGACCTCTGACTTACAGTAAATTAGCTGTTATTGCACTTAGTGACAACATCAATTATTTCAATTCCACCATATAGAGACTATTCTACTCCAGGGACACATTCTTAGCACTTTAATAAACACAAGGACACAGATGGGCCCTCACCTGCCATCTCCTCCTCAGCTTTTTTTAAAAAAAAATATTATTATGAGGCAATGATTACAGTTTATAAAAGCCTGTATAAATATTTACAATAAAAAAGCAAGGGAATAAATAAACATGAACTATAAATCGCTGATTCTACAGAAAATGTAACAATTATTATATTTTTTTAAAACACAGAAAATATTTGGGAGATCGGATTTTGAAGTGAAATAGGACCAAAAATATTAAACTGTGCCAAAGCCGGCTAAAAGTTCTGATTCCATATCAAAACCAGAAAAGAGACACATGAATAAGATCCAACCACCTCAACAATCTCAAATTTCCTCTTCCCCTCTTCCACAGCACAGAATTACTGCACAACACAAGCCTGGAAAAATACAAGGAAAACGATGTGTGGTGCAAGAAAATATCTGTTCAAACATTCCACCAAATTCAGCTTGGCTTGAACGTTGACAACAAAGTTCAACAAGAAAATGTAAATCAGGCAGGTTGTTCCATCCTTAACCTTGTCTTTTCAGCCCTAATCCCATCAGACCAGACAGAAATGTTTCACTCTGGCAAACTCCGAGGGCCATATTGCCACTCTGATACACTAAACAGACAGAGCATTATGCAATTTGCCAAACTTTGCTCTCCATCCCAGGCATATTTTTAGCTGTGACTGTGTTGGCTCTGATAAAATGAATGATTCTAGTGAATGGTGCAGGAACAGTCACAATATGGAATGTTAAAGCACAAACACCTCCCACAAAAACTTCTGGATATAAATACACTTAATATCTCAATTACCTTCCGTTTGACTTAGTGGGAAACGCTAAGCAAGCTGCTGGAGAAATCCAGGGGGGAAGGAGAGGTGCTGGGGGTGTCTGTGAGCCCTGAGCAGCCCCCACCCACCCCAGGCCCAGCCCAGCTCTGGCAGCTCCACTCACTCGTTAATGATCAGGTCTGGAGCAAAGCACAGCAGGTTGCCATTGGACTGCTTGTAGGATCTCCAGCCTAAAGCAAAAGCCATCAGGAACATCCAGGAGTACTGCAGAAGGGTCATTTGGTCATCCAGGTGCAAATTTCGGAAACCTGGGGAAATACGAATGGAGGGGGGATCAGGGGTCAGTTGCAAAAAAAAGCAACAAAGGACAAAAAGGTTGCATGGCTTGGAAAAGGAGCAGGGTTATGAGCAGCACAACTGCTGTGCTATCAGTGCACAGGTACCACAGGGAGTAAAAGAGACGTAATATTAAAAAAATCGCAGTAGATGTGTGTGTGGTTATCTGGAGCTGATGGTCAGGCAGATACATCACAAAGGCAACAATAATAGTTCACATACACTGTAATTCACTGGGCTGCCTTCCAAAAATAACAGGGTTAGCTCCTTTTCACAAGAGCAGCCTGCTAGACAATAAATGATTTAATATCAAGTGTTGTTCTTATTCAACAACAATTGCACACTGAACCTACAAAATAAGCACTGCACTGGTTACCAGCATGAACTGCTTCTAATCTCACATGTAGCATGAACAGAGCCAACTGAACAGGGAGGAAATGAGTAAAACCTGGCAACTGGTTCCTCAAAGAGTCTGAAAATGCCACCAGCTTTGGATCTGCAGCACCAGCTCATATCAGATCCAGCCTACACTTACCAAGAAACCATCGTGCCATACGGAGCCATTATTAGAACCTGAATACAAGTTGATTTTATCTATTTTTATTAAGCATCTGACATCTAAAGGGCTCATAACATCTGAAGAGCTGCTTCCTGAAGCTGTTCCAACAGACAGAGCCAGTGGATGAACGTGTTACTAACTTGGTGGGTCTGAACACAGCCCCTGGCTTTGGAGCCACCAGCAATGACCAGCTTCTGCCTCCACATTACAAAAAAGAGGGTTTCAAAGTGATTCCAGCCTTTCTGGGTCAAACCTTGAAATGTGTGCTCAAACCCTCCCCAGGAAAAGGTTATTTTGAAATCCCAGCTAAAGGGTTTGGCAAGGAATGCTGGCGTGCTGTCAGCATGGCTGATGGGCTACAACAGGAGCAGGATATACAAATTAAACACTCATGAGGAACCACCTCAGCAAACAAAAGAAAGGAGATAAAAATGATAAGAATAGTTGCTATTAATGTAGCTATTAAAGAGAAGATTGGCATTTTCATTGAGAGCATAAGCTCTAACCTGAAGGGTTTGGCTAATTACAAACATCTCTGCTCAGCAGAGATGATGAACAGAGAAGTGTTTTATAAAATGGAATCTAAATCTGGATCTGGGAATACCAGATGGTCTCCCAACAACCTGTCCCAGAAGGAAGTGTGTGCATGTGAGCCTCTCCTGGAGCAGACTGAGCTAATTCAGCACAAGTGCCCAGTGCAAACAGCCCTGACACAGAATGCCAGAATCACTGAGGTTGGAAAAGTGCCCCAAGATCACCGAGTCCAACCTGCCCCACCTTGCCCACCAGACCCCACACGATTCTCCAGTCACATCTCTGCTGGACATGGATGTATTTGACTTTTCCAGCCTTTCTTTCTCACTGTTAATTTATTTCCCCTGCTCAAAGAGACACAGTTATGACTCATAAATCTCATTATCAGGCTTTTTTCTTTTTTTTTGGCAGACCTGTTCTGTGATGTTATTTTTGGGCAACCTATGCGTCATGGAGGTGTTTTTGCCAGGGATTTTGAGAACAGGTAGTGAAGAGCACTGACAGGGGTGAGAGGGAGATAAACAC
Organism: Agelaius phoeniceus; assembly: GCF_051311805.1. Classification (NCBI taxonomy): domain Eukaryota; kingdom Metazoa; phylum Chordata; class Aves; order Passeriformes; family Icteridae; genus Agelaius; species Agelaius phoeniceus. Next base: position 885,973 of record NC_135279.1, on the reverse strand, counting down.
TGGGCTTTGTTCTGTAGGAACAAACATCTTCAGCTCCTCTTGGCCCTGGCCTCTCCAAGACAGATACCACGGGTCACGTCCAAGGCTGAGATCTGACATTCCTTCTTCTGTGTCTCACTGCATCTTTAGGTGGGAGCCAGAACAGCAGCAAACCTCCCTCCTAGCCCAGGTAAGAGTCAGTTTGAGCAGAGCTGGAGAGAAAGTAACTCCTTGGCTTCTACCCTGGAGCTGGACAGTGAGGGGGAGTCAGAAGAGACCCACCCATGAATGCAGACCCAGTGAGCCAGCACAGTGATGTTGGGCTGCAGAAGTCAAGAGAACCTCATTGCTAAAAGCATTCAAAAAATAATTTAGTGCCCAGAGCAGCTGTTGCTGCCCCTGCATCCCTGGCAGTGCCCAGGGCCAGGCTGGACAGGGCTGGGAGCAGGGGAAGGCTGGGACAGGGGAAGGTGTTCCTGCACTGGGTGGGCTTTTAGGTCCTTCCAACCCAAACCATTCTGGCATTCTGTGAATCTGAGGTGGAGACAGAGCTAATACAAACAGCTCTCTGTAATACTTTTACAACAAATACCCGTTTAAGTAAGAATTTCAATATTCAATGGTCAGAGTGAATAAATTAACCTAGTTTGTGGCAAATAAATGATTGCATCTCTAATTTTTTCCACTTTTCTGCTGTGGAAGCACCTGAGCCGTGAAGAAGCCCCAATACCACCAACAGTTCCCGTGCACAGCTTTGAGGGCAGATTTAGGCTCAGCAGGAAGCCTGCAGGCAGCACCCCCCGTGCCTGTGCCTCACCTGGGATTGCCTTTGCCCACTTGACCGCAGCGACCACCTGGCGGCCGCCCAGCATGTTGAGGGTGGAGAGGATCCTCCAGCTGGAGTCGGGCAGGGAGCTGTCGTAGCCTGAGTAGAGCACCTCGGGCTCGATGACCTCGAGCAGGGACACCAGGGTGGGCGTCAGCTGCGGCAGCGAGGCGGGCACGATGCTCTTGCTGCCGGCCGCCTCCGGGGCCTCGCGCGCGCCCGCCGCGCCGCCCTGCTGCAGCCCCTTGATCTTCTTCTTGGTCTTGCGGGCTGCAAAGGGTGGGGAAGGCGCAGGTGAGGGCTGGAAATGGCCACCCTGAGATAAACACAGCAGAGGAAACGCTGCTCTCCCGCCCCCACAGCTGGCAGCAGGGCAGCGGAACCTGCGCGGCGGCAGCGCTTTGCAAAGCCAGGAATTTCACACGCGTTCCAAGCAAACTTCCAGAGAAAATAATACCTCACATTTTAATAAAAGTCACATTTATGCCAATGCTTCAAAATGCCCAGTTATGTCTGCAGGTACCTTACGAGGCTGACCCTAAAATGCAAGGGTGACCCTAAAATACAAGGCTCAATTCCATCACTGGAAATATCTGCAGGACTGCACACTTTAAAGGTTCCTTTAAATAGCAAACATAGAAACTAGGCAAAAGAAAGGAAAAAAAAAATATTTAATGGGTAAGAAGTTACTGGATCTCTCGAGCCAGGGAAAACGTTTTTTTTCTAAAATGCTGGGCAGGAGGAGCTTTTTCTCTTGCCAGCTCTCTTGCATATAAATCACTGCTGCGTAATTAAACCATAAAACTCATTCGCCAAATAAATAAAACATCACACAGAGATGTTAACTGTAAACTACAAAAAGTTGGAGCAACAATTTTATTAGCATCTTGTCCCTAATGGAGTCTCCTGCTTGGCTCTGGCTCTCCTGGATGCAGGCGGCCACACGGAAGGAGCTCCCTCTTTAACAGGGACCAAAGGAGCCCAGCTCCCTCCCTGGGTGCCTCAGTTCATCAACTGATTTCTGCTCTGGAGCTCCTGACATAAATCTGTAGCCCATAAAAGCATCACGTAGCGTGGTCGTGCATTCCAGGTCCCTCCTGAGCTGTTCAGGATCCCTGAGCACCCAAAAGGCACCGAGGCTGCAGTGGCAGCACCCAGATCCCCCTCCTGGGCCCTGGCTGCAGCAGAGCCTCCAGAACCAACTGCCAAAGACAAGGAATCCCCTACAGACCTTGTACAAACTGCATTTTCCCAAAGTTCTGTAGACTGGCCACATGTGCCAAGCCTGCCATGAGGGAATAGCAAGAGTTGTTTCCTTGGAGCAAAGAGCTTCTTGTTATTCTCATCCCAATTTTGAAATGGCTGCTTCAAAATCCTTTTCTATTCTGGCTTTTTTTGCCCCATTATCCGTGTTCTGAAGAGCAAATGAACTGCTTTGACTTAAATTTAGAAGCACATGCCTTCAGCTTCCTGCAGACACCTGGATGGAGCATTTCCAGCCCAGAAAGCCTGATAAAATTATAATCAAAATAAACACATCTGATAAGAGAAATTATTATGCAAGAATTTTTATCAGGCTGTTACCAGTCCTGACTTAGATATATAGCTGTACCTCACAAAAAAAAAGAAAAAAAAGAAGGTTGAGATAATGTATTTCTCTGCAATTAATTTTCAATAATAAAAATACCACTAATTTAAAGCCAGCTCCTTAGGGCACCTTACAGGAGATAACCCCCGCAGATAAACTCAGCATGGAGAGAAAAGCATCCAAGATTTTCTGTTCAAAACAAACAAACCCCCCCAAGCCCCAGCCTCCTGCAGTCTGGCATCCACCAGGCTGCAGAGGCTTCCTCCTCCTCCCTGCCTGGGGGCAGATGGCCCCAGCACCTGAGCCAGGTGGGACAGGGACCTGCCACCACCCCCACGGCCACCAGGCACTGCCCCCCTCCACTGGCAGCCAGAGCCAGCCCGCTGCAGGCAGAGCAGGGCAAAGAACTGGAAAAAAATAAAAATTCCTCAAAAAATTGAAATAAATTCCGAGCGAAGACTGCAGAAAAAACTAATTAATTGCCAAGTTTAACTGTAAAATGCAGCATGAAAAGCCAAAAAAATTATGAGGCCGTTTTTTTACAGGCATAAAACTTAACAATAAATCTTTTCTTCCAGCACATCACAAAGAGAGAGGGTGCCAAGGAACACCAATTAACGGTGGGAGCGGAAATGAGAACTCAAGGAAATAAAGGCTGCAGTACAAAATATCATCTTTGTGCTGTGTAAATCTCTGGTACCTGCAGCTTGACAGTTTGATGTTTTTCCAGTCCCCCAGGCCCCAAAAACCATGCAATAGAAAAAAAGAAAGTTCCAGAAAAGGATGATATGCTGGGCCAAAAGGACGACTGATGGACCTGAGGTCTTTTCCAATCTTAATGATTTTATGGTAAAAAACACAAATAGAAAATTATCAAGTGACTAGAAAGAGCCACTTTTAACTCAGGACAAGAATGGGTCAATTAAAATACTGCACGATAGAATGAATGAATGAATTAATTAATTTAAAAATAAGTTCATTTTCTACCCAATACCTAACAGTGAGATCCACTGTAGGCACCAGAAACTGGGAGAAACCCAAAACAGGCCAGGCTCCTGGAAAAGCCCAGCAGGAAGTCAGGAGGGTGCAAGGGGCCCAAGGACTGATGGGCTGGACACTGGGGTCTCTTCTGAACATTCACTGGTTTGCTACAGCCACTGTTTATGCACTGGGGATGCAGCTGGGGGCTTTTCCAAAAGAAATTACTGCCTAAAAAACACGCAAATTTAATTCTCTTTTGAACAACAGTCGTTCCTAAACTGTGACCCTAAAATAGACAAGATAAACTAGATTTTAGTCTGTTCTGCACTTTATGCTGCCTCCCAGTTTGCTTTTCTGCATGACCACTTCTCCATCTGTTCAGATCTGTCCCAAAAATCCTTGTTTTCAGGGCGTTTTTCACCCTTTCACACTACTCTGGGTTCTTCCATTTTGTGCTCCTGAGTTTCTAGGTTCCTTTTTCCTCTCAGCCACAAAAGCTTCCCTCTCCCCAGCCAGGAGAAGCCCAGGAGAAGTGGTGCTGTGTCCTGCTGAGGGAGGCTGGGAGCACAGGAGGGAGGCTGTGCCACCACAGGCACCAGTCTGTGCTTCATTGATCTCTTTAACTTATCACTTCCACCTCACCAAGGATGTTAGCTCTGACTGAAATGAAATTCTGTTCATCCTTGGAGCTGACAAATACATCTTTGACATTTTTATTTTATCTGACAATTTTGATCACACACGTACCACCAGGATAACTGCTCTAGTAAGTGCTGCGTTAATCTCTGCTGCTCAGGGAAAAATAGCAAACATAAAATGAAGCTGACACTAATAAAAGTGCTTTATGCAATTTTACAAGTGCCGCTAAATCTCTGGTTGATGTGGCCTTCAGATTCTCAGGAGTCATTCAGGACTCAGCAGAGGACAATGATGTGGTGGTCTGTTAAATTTAACCAACGCTTTCTAGAGAGATTTTGTCAGACATTTAAGAAGTATCCACAGGATGAACAGAAGTATTTCAATTTTCCTCAGCCAGAAGATGCAATCCCCATTCCCATCCCTGTCCATGGTCTCAGAGCCAGGTCACTCAGACAGCACACCCTCCCACAGGTGTTACCCCTCCCTCCAGGTGTTCTCCAAGAGTTCTGCTGTCCCACATTCCATGAAAAAGCCACGAGACCGACGTGCTGAGAGGGATGAAGAACAACCCCTGTTTGTGTGCGCGCGCCTCACTTGTGCTGGACACCCAGGGCCAGCAAGTGAGCACAGACAGGAGAAGGTTCAGCACAAGCCCTGCTGTGTCTCCTTACAATGCCCAGAGAATGCAGCAGCAGAGAATGCCCCAGCAGTTCCCCAGAGTTTCCCCAGCAGTTCCCCAGAGTTTCCCCAGCAGTTCCCCAGGTAGCTGCCCCAGCAGTTGCCCCAGGAGCTCCCCAGTAGTTGCCCCAGCAGTTCCCCAGCAGCTGCCCCAGCAGCCCCAGCAGTTCCCAGCAGTTCCCCAGAGTTTCCCCAGCAGTTCCCCAGAGTTTCCCCAGAGTTTCCCCAGCAGCCCCAGCAGTCCCCCAGCAGTTCCCAGCAGTTCCCAGCAGTTCCCCAGCAGCCCCAGCAGTTCCCAGAGTTTCCCTAGCAATTCCCAGCAGTTCCCAGCAGTTCCCAGCAGTTCCCCAGGTAGCTGCCCCAGCAGTTCCCCAGCAGTTCCCCAGAGTTTCCCCAGCAGTTCCCCAGAGTTTCCCCAGCAATTCCCAGCAGTTCCCAGCAATTCCCAGCAGTTCCCCAGCAGTTCCCAGCAATTCCCAGCAGTTCCCAGCAGTTCCCAGCAGTTCCCCATGGCAGCCCAGCGGGCAGGGTTGTTACCTTCCAGGTTCATGCCCGCCTGCAGACACTTGCGGTAGCGGCACGCGGGGCAGTTCTTCCTGCGGATCTTGTCGATGATGCAGTCGTTCCTGCCGGCACACAGGTAGTTGTGCTGCCCTGGCACAGACACAGACAGACACACATCAGCTCCCCACGCACAGACCCGCTCAGCCCAGCCCCAGTGACAGCAGGGAGCACAGCAAACCTTCCCTTGCTGCCTTGCAAGAACATCGGTACCCACCTGACTTCACATATCCAAAGCCATTTCTCATGTTTAGACCTCAAAGCCCATACATTTAGGTAAAAACATTATTGTTTATTTGTTAAGACCGGGTAACTTCTATTTTTAAAACTATTTCCCCTTGCATTTACCAAAGCCTCCTTCTACAGCAGGTTTCCCATTTCTCTAAACAGTTTGACAAGAGACATAAATAATGTGCACAAACACACTCTGAGAAAACACTTGTAAACGTTTCTACAGAGCACAGACACAGCTTCATCAGCTGGACAGCCATGAAACCTTCCTGGAACTTACAGCCTGACCTGGACAAACCAAACTCTCTGACAGTTTTATGGATTCACAGATTCAGAGCAAAACTGGCCCTGAAAACACAACAAGTTGAAGTACATGCATTAAAATAACTGTATTGCTTAGCTGCCTAGAGCAGGGCAACAGAAGTATCTATTCTTAATTATATGACTTATGTGAGTGAATGAATGTCTGAATGTAACTTATTTAGGGAAAGGTATTACCAAAGAATAGATCCTTCTCCCAGACAGGGGTCAAGGAGCATGTTTTTCCAGAGGGCAGAAAGCTGCAGCCTGGGCTTTTACTCTGTATTGCAAAGTACTGACAGTACAATATTGTGAGAAACAAACAGATTTTCCAAATACTGAATTATTAACAACAGAGTCCAAGAGTTTTCTCACAGGAAAACAGCTTGGAGAAGGAATTTCTTACAAGTCAGCTGTGAAAATTATGGGCAGGCAGAGTTCATTCCTATGGCTTTGGCCAAACTTCTCCTGTGAAGCGTCTCAAGCTGATATTCCAAGGAATGTTTTTCTGAATGACTGCCCCACCTCTTCCACTCAGGGAAGAGGAGCCTTCCTGACCCTTGTGCCAGCTTTGTGTTTGATTAATTCAGACAACAGATCCTCCACTCACCATTCTGGTTGCCATTAGCATCCTAACACACAGAAACACACACAGAACATGAACTGATGCCCATGTGCCAGCACTGCAGTGCAGCAGAGACAACAACAGCTCCCTGTCCCTCCTGTCTGATGAGACACAGGCACTCAGGTGAGGCTGCTCCTGAGCTGCTCCATTCTATTCCTAACAAAGAGCTTCCTCTCCACAAATGCTTGGCTTCTTGTATTTACTGCTCACCTATTCTTGCCTTTTCTAGGACCAAGCTACACCATTTCTTTGTATTATGCTACACCAAAGTCTCTTGTCCCATGGCCATTTTGGGGGAGAATGAGGGGAAGTTGGTGCTCCACGTCCTCCTGCTGCCCAGGGCTGTGCCAGCAGCCAAAGGAATGTGCTCCAGTTCTCTCTGCTGCTCAAGCCCAGGCACTCCACAAATACTCTGCTAAAAACCAGGAGTGAGCCAAGGCAGGAGTTTCCAGGGAGATCTGGGGCACACAGGGGCATTTTTCAGAGGCTGGCCAATGCCATCCCCATCCCCATCCCCAATCCCAATCCCAATCCCAATCCCATCCCCATCCCCATCCCCATCCCGCCCACAGCCCCGCTGGCACCGGGGCTCTGACGCTCTGTGCCCATTTGAGCACAGCAGCCTAAAAAAGGTTGGGAATTGCAGACAAAAGAGTCTGGAAGATGGAATGGGAAGTGCTGCTGAAGAAGGCTGATCTGGAGCAAAGCAGGAGGGAGGTGCTGGGGAGCCTGCAGGGAGGGAGTGTGAGGAGCTGGGGGATCCAGGTTGGTGCATTGGCTGAAGGGCTGGGAGCTGAGCAGGGCTGGGGCTGGACAAACTCAGTCACAAGGGCTCTGGGCTCTGAAACACCACGAAATCAGAAGAGAAAACGCTATCTCTGGCCAGCCTGGGCTCCTGGAGAAAGACCTGGCTGCCTGAAGAGCTGCACATAAATCGACAGCTGCTGTCCCACCTTCACCCTTCCTCTTCTCCTCTAGTTCTACTCTTTGCTGAAAAAATGCACTCTATACTGACTTCTAGACACTGACACTTCCAGTTTCTGTGACTATTTCTGTCACAGTACACAGGCCTGGAGGCAAAGGTGGAAAAAAGGGCTTTGGCTAAAGGCCGGAGAATGAGTGTGCAGAGTCAGCTTGATCTGAGCACTAACAGGTGCCTGGCAGCCACTAATAAAAAGGATATTGCAGAAACAAATTCTTTTTACATGTGTTCCTAATAAGAAAAATGCCTATAAAAGACAAAACCGAATTATTTGTTCCTTAAAGTGAGGACTAGGACTAACGGATCCTGGAAGCAGTCCTGCATATCCCTGTCATGGAATGGAAGGGTTTAGGGTGCCCAGTCCTTGGTGCTGTGGCCCAGCTGACACGGTGGTGATCCATCAAAGGCTCCACTTGATGAACCTGGAGGTCTTTTCCAACCTTAATGGTTCTGGGATTCTGTGAGAAGTGGGATAATTTGTGGCAAAGTCAAAATGGAAGCAGAGGTGAGACTCCAGGAACTATTGCCACAAGCCTGCTTACACTTTTAATACCAAGACAGTTGATTTATGGTGTGTCAAACCCAAAAGGAATCACTGGGGGGATTCCTTCCTGTATCAATACTTTTGTGATTTATTTAAGCTTGAGAACAGGCAAACCCATGGCTATGGCACCTGTCCAGCTGCCTTACAAACTGTCTTCTGAGGGATCTCTGGTGACCATGTTTTAATCAAAGGTACAGATGATTATCTGCTTTGCACTTGAGCTCGTACTGCCCTGTTATACCTCAGCTGCCACAGAGCCAGCAGCCCTTTGTGACCAGCAGAAACCACCACATGAACTTGACTCTGCTGATCCCTCCGAGGGGCTCTGCCCTTCCATGGAGCTCCCCATGGTGAGCCAGAACTGGGGCAAGTGCTGCTGCTGAGGACTGAATGGTGCCTTGTCTTTGCCAAAGAGCCTTCCCTCTCCTCCAGTGACCCCAGCTTGCACAAATGTCAGCAGAAAGAGCCTGCTTCAGAGAGGGCTGCATGAGGGAGGCACAAGACAGGAAACCCTGAGGGCCAGAACTAGGAATGATGCTCTTCAGACCTGGGAAATCACCTCAGAAACACTGGGAATATGCTCCAGTTTTTCTGCATGTGATACTGAAGCACAGTCAGACCTTGAGGTACAACCTGGTCCCTCACAAAATGGCTGTTGACACACCCAAAATCCACACAGCCCTCATTCACATTAGTTTTCCATCATCTCTGTTTTCCAGAATGGTTTTCTCTAATCACAACTGGACAGAAATCTCAGTGATCCAATGCCACACACGCCCCTGGTACCCAGTGTCCCTGCAAATAACACCCAGGGACATGGATGCAATTCAACCAACATTGTTTACAGGAAAACTACAATACCCTCACACACAACCAATTCACCAAGTTCCATGTAAGTTTTCTACACAAACCAACTAACCATAAATTGAAAAATTACAAACTTTACAAATCCATTGCACACAGACAAAATATCTGTATAAAAACGGGACAAATAAACAAAAACAACAGTGAAAGAAAATGAAAGAGACAAAAGCCAAAACAACAATAAATTCTTTTACACTGAGTGAATGGGAGCATTTTATCAACGTGAATGGAATCCACGCTTTGGATAATGCACCATTATCAATGTGATTTACCATGACAAGATCAGTGATCTAATGGGTGGGCTGTTCAGTAGGATTCTCGCAAAACCATGGATGCTGGGTTTGAAAATGGATGGTGTGCGTGGGGATCTCATATTTATCAGGAGGCCCTACCTTCCACTGCCCTTTTGAAGAAGACTTTGCAGCTGCCACACGTCAGGACACCGTAGTGGCACCCCGAGGCCTCGTCGGAGCACACCAGGCAGAGCTTGGGAGGTGGTCCCGTAGTTGCTGAGGTTGTGGATGGAGAAGAGCTTACATCTGACCTCATTCCAGGGCTGAAACAAAGCAGAGAAATACCTTTAATTGGGATAGAGGCGAGCACAGGGCTGGCACCTGCCAGGAACAGCTTGGTGGGGCAGTTCTGCACACAGAGAGCACCAGAAACAGTTAAACAAGGACTTCTGTAAAACCCCAGAAAAGCTGTATGGATTTTTCACGGCCTATTTGGCTGCATCAAGATTCCTTCCCTTACACGTTTCTGAAGCCAAGTTTCTTGCACAATTATCCCAGCCTTTAAAATTGACTCTTTAAACACGCTCTTACTCCATATTGTTTCCATTACTGCCACATTCCCTGCAGTCTGCACAAGGGCTCCCTTCCCAGCAGCACCACCGGCGGCTCCACTGGGATGCTGTTATGCAAGAAGCCGTGCAAATTGGGCCATATAGCAACAAATATTCACAGTAAAGAGTGATGGTTTCACCCCAGCAGTTCAGGAGAAGAGTGAAATATCCTTCATTTCAGGATCTGGATGTAAACACCCAGCCCAGCTACAAATGAAGGATCGGTTTGTTAAGGAAAAAACCCAAATCCCTCTTGGAACAACAAACAATCCATCCTAATCACCTTGGAGCTGCTCCTAATCCTCAGGGCTGACCCAGCAGTGCTGGGCCAGGGCTCAGGGGCTGCTCTTACAGTGGCTTATCTCCTCTGGCCTGAAGAGAGCTGCATGCACTCTTACAGACCAACCCTGATCCTACAGAGCAGCCAGGCACTGCCCCACAGCCCTGCAAAGGCCCACAGGTTGAGTTCATCCTCCTCCACGTGAGGAAGAACTCCCTTCCAAGGAGGGTGGCAGGTACTGGAACAGCTGCCCAGGAGCTCAGGGAGTGTCCCTCTCTGGACACATCCCAAACCCACCTGGACATGCTCCTGTGTCCCCTGCTCCAGGTGACCCTGCCTGGGCAGGAGGTTGGACTGGATGATCTCCAGAGGTCCCTTCCAACCCCAGCTATTCTGTGATTCCCAGCTACGTTTGAGACGCCTAAAACATGATTTCTATATTGCCTGCTTCACTTGAAACTGATTTTCACAGAAAATCCTGTTCACCAGGGTTCCAGCCACTCTCCAGATGAAGCTAGAAAAATGACACTTTTATTTAAGGTTTTGGTGCCTCGCCTTGGAAACTCTCCAGACCATCCACGTTCCCTGATGTGGGTTTAGCATTTGTATGTGGGATGGCTTTTGCATGGAAAATTCCTTTTCCCCTCCTCAAGGAAGTCTGACCAGATTTGGTCACACATTTAAAAAAAACCACAGCTCCAACACGCTCACGCAAACCTTAAAATTCCATCCCAAATTAAGACATTCCAACACCTGAGAGCTCTGCTTTTGCACAGGTCCATATGTCCCATCCCCAGGGAGCACCTGAGAAATGGTCCATCCAGTGTCCAAAGGACTTTGCCATTGTGCTTGTCCTTTCCTACAGGGACTGAGGCAAGCAAAAGACAAGGAGCAGGATCCTCCCACTCAAACACAGAGGGATCAAAGTCAAACCACAATAAATGTGTCAATGAAGTTCTCACTTTGACAAAAATGGAACCAGAAGGCAGAGAGAAGTGAAAATTACTTGCATTAGGGGGAAAAAATGAGACAGCACTGGCAGGCAAAGACCTAAGGGATGTGCAAACCCCCTAAAAGCAGAGTCTGAGGTGGGGAGAAGCTGAGCTGTGTCTCAGAGCAGAGAGGCTGAGCAGAAGAGAAAACACCAGACAGGAACACAGCAACAGCTTCAGCGTGCTGCAAGAGAAGTGGGAAGAGGAGAGCAGAGTAAGACCAGAACAAGAGTGGTGCAGAGCCCTCAGCAGGAAAGGCTGGCAGCAGGAATGGAGGAGAATGAGTCAAACTTGAGGAAAAAGGGAAGAAAAAGGCCCCTCTTTTCCCAAAGGGAAGCACGCTTCTTTCCAGAACTTGGAAAAGAACTCGAATCTGTCACATCGCTGCTCTGCGCTCAGAAGCATCTCTGGAATGCTCAACACTTCTCCTCCGTGGCTCTGCCACGAGGCTGCCAGCCCCCACAACGTGTCTGTCAGCTGGAGAGGGCTCACTGAGGGACTGCACCCCTGCTCATCACCCATGGCATGGCTTTCCTGGCTCTTCCAGTTAATTACCCTTCTTTGAAAGAGTTCTGATAAACCCCTCTGGTTGCACCCCGCAGCACTGGAGCCGTGGCAGAATGAAACCCCAGCCAGTCCCACCAAGTCCATGTGCCTAGGAACACACATCTTTAGTGAGAGGCCCAGCAGGCCTGCCCTCCTCAGGGGCACAGAGCTCCAGGAGCAGCTCTGGAGGGATGGAGGGGCACTGCCCCATCCCTCTGAGCACAGAGCTGCAGCTCGGGGCCTCCTGGCAAGGCAGCTCAGGAGGATCCTGAGGAGGATCCACCTCTGCTCCTGCTCTGCTGCCTCTGCCCAGCTCTGCTGCTCCATGGGGATCTCAGAAGGAGCCCAGAGACCAGAGGAGAACCTCAGGCTTGAGAGCCACCCTTGGTTCTTTGCTCTTTCACAGCTTTCCTGTCTGATCATCAGACAAGTAATTTTGACCTCAAAGCTTTGCTTCCTTTCATGTGATGCACGTATTACTTTCTTCTTTCATTTTTTTTTTTCTTCTCTCCCCAGCTCACTGACACGTTTGGAAGAAGAAACTGTTTCTCTACTTTTAGACCACCATATACAAAAAAAAACCCTAATAAAAACCCCAACACTTACCTCAAAACCAAGCAATACCCCTTCTACAAAGAGCAGTCACTATCTGGCTACTCTAAGATGCCTTATTTTCTCTAAAACTTTAGGCCCAATAGCTCCTTTTCCAATAATAAATATTTCAGATTAAACACTGAAGTACGGGCTAGGAGCTATGAGTTTAAATAAGGAATATAGCACTTGAGAACTTTGCTTCATTAAAATTATTAAAAAGATGGAAACATCTTTCTATGTATAGTTTTGAAGACAGCTAATTTAGATACAAAAATAAAACTCTTTATACCTCTCGAATTTCTGACAAAAGCATTTTTAAGGAAACATTCATTAGCTGTCAGGGAAACCATGACAGTGCCAAACATATTCCACTGAAACTTTTCAGTCACCTTTAATTTTTAAACGGGGCTCATTTTCTGTACCAGCACCACAGAAAATGTAATACGAGAAAGAAAACAGATGATATGACATCTAAAACTAAAAATAAATGATTACATTGATTAATACAGCAGTAGCCAGCAATCCAATCCGGGCTGCAGGCATATCTCCCCAGCCTGGCTGTATCAGATAAGCGCAATATTCACTGACAGTGGGAGAGCTGCCAGCCAGCCCCGCTGTGGAGCAGCACCAGGAGGGGCTGCAGGGCTCCTGCACGAGCCACACGCAGTGTACATCTTCACTACACAGTTATACACAGCAAAAGGCAAATGACCACTTCCTAAGGAAGAGGTAAGGCAGGGAAATTACACTCTGAGGTAATATAATAATGGAACCCCTTTCAGTATTTACAGAAACTATTTTCAACTCAACAAACCCTAATAAACTATGAGTCTCATCTAGATAAAAAAAAAAATCAAGCAGCATAGATGAGAGAGGAAAAAAATCTCCCAATTTTCAGCCTTCCAAATCTGTAAAAACTTTGATTAAATTTCATTTTGGGAGGCAAGGTATTGGTATGGGGTACTAAACTTAGTACATTCCCATGTATTTTTCAGAAGCTATTCATACACAATCCGATTTTATTTATTTGTATAGATGTGTTTATCATCTCCAGTCAACAGAAAGTGTGGGGGCAAAATGGGAAACCTTAATTAAGGGGGTGAAATGGGCAATTTTGATGAAGGGGGAAAATGGAAAGGCTTAACGAAGATGGCGCCCCAGTAACGAGCTGTGCAGAAATCCAGGTGTTTAATTAAAGCCATTCCAGGGTTAATCATTCACCAGGGACTTCAACCCCGGCTCAAGGGTCACCTGCAGCAGGCGGGCGTGGCAACGGCTGGGGAGGGCTCCTGTCCAGGGGACAGACAGACACAGCCTGGGCAGCGGGACACACGGACAGCCACACACGGACAGGGGCACATGGACAGCCACACACGGACAGGGACACACGGACACCGACACATGGACAGCGACACACAGGGACACACGGACAGGGGCACATGGACAGGGACACACAGGGACACATGGATAGGGACACACAGGGACACATGGACAGCGACACACAGGGACACATGGACAGCGACACACAGGGACACACAGGGACACACGGACAGGGACACACAGGGACACACAGACAGGGACACATGGACAGGGACACATGGACAGGGACACACGGACAGGGACACACAGGGACACATGGACAGCGACACACAGGGACACATGGACATCGACACACAGGGACACACGGACAGGGACACATGGACAGCGACACACAGGGACACACGGACAGCGACACACAGGGACACATGGACACACAGACAGGGACACACAGGGACACATGGACAGCGACACACAGGGACACATGGACAGGGACACACAGGGACAGGGACATGGACACACGGACAGGGACACATGGACAGCGACACAGAGGGACACACGGACAGGGACACACTGACAGGGGGACACGGACAGGGGGACACAGACAGGGACACATGAACAGGGACACACAGGGACACATGGACAGGGACACACAGACATGGACACATGGACAGGAGGACATGGACACGGACACATGGACACACGGACAGGAACACACAGACAGAGGGACACAGACACAGACACTTGAACAGGGACACACAGACAGGAACACACAGATGGGGGGACACGGACAGGGACACACGGACAGGGACACACAACAGGAACACACAGACACATTGACAGGGACACACAGACGGGGGACATGGACACACGGACAGGGACACACAGACAGGGGGACACAGACAGGGACACACAACAGGAACACACAGACACATTGACAGGGACACACAGATGGGGGGACACGGACACGGACACACAGACAGGGACACACAGACAGGGGGACACGGTCACACGGACAAGGACACACAGGCAGGGATACACAGACGGGGACACAGGGACACAGGGACACACGGACACACGGACAGAGGCACACAGGGACAGACAGACAGGGGGACATGGACACACGGACAAGGACACACAGATGGGGGACATGGACACACGGACAGAGCCACACAGACAGGGACACACAGACAGGACACATGGACACACAGACAGGACACACAAGGGTGGGACGTGTTGATCCTCAAGGTCCCTCCCAACCCAAACCATTGCAGATTCTCTGACCCTATGAACAACAACTCTAGTGAGACAATGGCAAGTGGAACTTTGAGGAGCCAAAATTACCGACCATTGCCAGCCTGCGCCCCTCTTCACCAGTGTGGGAAAGGGATGGTCAGCCTGGACCACATTCTGTCCAAACAGGGGTCACTGCTCACACCCCTAGACACCAAAACATGGCCCACCACACATGCTGGCTCTGCAGCTCAACTGAACCAACCACTGGGAATGGATTCTCAAAAGCAAGTTACTCATTGGTGGAAGTGGTATCACCAAACTAAGAGTAAAGAAACCATTTTCAAAGTCATTGCCATCTGGGCCTCCTCCTTATCTTCAAGCAATGAGAACAATGTAAACACTAGGCTGTGGACACGGCCTGATTACATATTTTGAATTGTTTATTTATTTCTTCATTAACTAGAGAAACTATTAATTATTTTTATATCCTCTTAGGCAGGGAAGTAGTTTTGAATTCAAGCAGGAAGAAATTTCAGTCCAAGGCTGTTGACACTAGACCTGTCATGACTATTAAAACAGAAGTGTGTTTGCCAGTTGGAAATAATTCCAGAAAGGCATTTTGCTGAGAACCTGAACCATTGGCCTCTTCTGTCTCTCGAAATGTTTTCACTTCATTCTGAAGAGACTGAAAATTGGTAAGAACCCAGGTTTTCCTCCCAGGCTGCCTGAGCTCTGCAGACACAGAGCCAGCCCTGGCTGGCCGGGTGCCGCAGAGGGGGCACAGAGCCACTGCAGAGGCACAGGCTGCCATGGGGACAGACCCCAAGCCAAGGTGTCCTGGGGTGCTGACTGCTCACAGAGCCACAAATCCTCCCTCCACGTAACTTCCTCACAGACCCACCCACTCTTCAGCTCTCTTTCCTATTTTCTGTTTAAAATGGAGATCTGGATGGTTTTGGTAGGAGTGCAGGTCTGGACAACAAGCATGTCCTCAATGATACCACAACAAATGAAAAATCCACTCCGGAGTATTTAACCAAAGCCTGTAGAGAAAAGCCCTCAGCATTTCTGGTTTCCAGCTGCTCTGAGAACCAGGGCGATTAACACAGTTTCCTTTATCGCACACCCAGATAAACACTGTATTAAAAAACCCCTGATAAGCCAGGAAATCAGATGCTGAACTAACGGTCTCGCTTTGTGCAGCACATCTGTGACACGGCCAAGATAATGGCACCAGGAGGGATGTGGCACTGTGGAAGGCCACGGCCGAATTTCCTTCACTGCCAGAGCCAGAAACTCATAGCACAGCAGCTCCTGGTGCACAGGCAGAGGGGCTGTCCCTCCTCCTGACCCTGCCACAGTCAATGCTGCTAGGGGATGCCACGGTTATAACAGAAAAATTTAAAATATGAGAGATTCCTCAAGCAGCAAAGTCTCAGGACATCCCCTGTCCCAGAACACACCTTATATCACGCCTTCACACAGAGCTGGCTGCAGGATTTGAGGGCTTGTACAGGCAGACAAATAGTGCTGGCACATGCCAACAGCATGGAAGCAGGGCAGGAATCTGCAGATTGCCAACACGACACATGGAGAGCAAAGCTGCCCTGGCAGCCAGGGCTCCTCAGGGCCAGCGGCGCGTCCAGCCTGCACCACGGCCATCCCCATCCCTGAGGAGCACCCACCCTGCCCAGGGCACCCACCCTGCCCAGGGCACTGCAGCTCCAGCCTGCACCATGGCCATCCCCAATCCCTGAGGAGCACCCGCCCTGCCCAGGGCACTGCAGCTCCAGCCTGCACCACGGCCATCCCCAATCCCTGAGGAGCACCCATCCTGCCCAGGGCACTGCAGCTCCAGCCTGGACCCGGCCATCCCCAATCCCTGAGGAGCACCCACCCTGCCGAGGGCACCCACCCTGCCCAGGGCACTGCAGCTCCCTGGGAGCACCAGGAGGGGCTGGCAGCTCCAGGGTACCCACTCTGCCCAGGGCACTGCAGCTCTCTGGAGCACCAGGAGGGGCTGGCAGCTCCACAGGCCCCAGCCCGAGGCCAGCCCTGGCCCTGCTGTGAAATGGCGCCCGCTCCCATCTTGGCATCACCGCGAGTGACGCCGGAGCAGCGGCCGCGCTCCCGCTGGAGCCTCTCCAGAACGTAAAGGCTTCAAGGGCACAGGCAAAGCTTTCTTGGAATGGATAAATGGTAATTGATGTTGCAGCTGCAACCTCAGCCAGAGCTCTTGGGATTTCAAATGTACTACAGACCTAAAGCATTTATGGCCAGAATATGATAATTAAATTATATGTTCTAAACTTTTATATTTATTACAGTGCTCCAGTAAAGCGGCCAAAAAGTCTTACCTTCAAGGGTAGAATTCATTTCTATATGAATCAATTTAGGCATACTTTTCCAAAGCTTTGTGCTGCTTTTTAAACTTCATTGTTCACCCTTCCTTCCCTAAATAAAGAGGCAGCAAAGAAAGAGACCCAGACAGAAGCCAGTACCTCTGTACTCAAATACAAACTTTGCATAAAAATATGGAATCAAATCATCCTGGGCCATACCAATTGTTTAAGCTCTGCTGGATGACAAAAGAGCGATTTGATCTACCTGTATTTACAGCCTGTGGATCATCTCAAACCTGCAGGCACAGGGACACGTTCTGTGCTCACAGACTGAGATGAGCCAGGACCAAGACAGCTGCAAAATAATGCACTTTACAATAAAATGCAAAGGTCTGAGTAGAATTAGAGGGTTTTTTTTTAATTTTCAGTGCATCCCAAGAAATGTCTCAGCCTGGTTAAAAGAAGGCTCAGGGGGGCCCTTGTGGCTCTGCACAGCTCTTGACAGGAGGGGACAGGGACAGGAGCAGAGGGAACGGCCTCAGGGTGGGCCAGGGCAGGCTCAGGGTGGGCACAGCAGGAATTTCCCCATGGAAAGGGGGCTCAGGGCAGGCTCAGGATGGGCACAGCAGGAATTTCCCCATGGAAAGGGGGCTCAGGGCAGGCTCAGGGTGGGCACTGCAGGAATTTCCCCATGGAAAGGGGCTCAGGCACTGGCACTGCCCAGGGAGGGTTGCAGTGCCCATCCCTGGAGGTGTCCAAGGAAGGGCTGGAGGTGGCACTGGGGGCTCTGGGCTGGGGACAGGGTGGGGATCAGGCACAGCTTGGACTTGATAACATTAAAAGTCTTTTCCAACTCCTGTGGATTCTGGGGTTCTGTTTCAGATCTCAGCAGCCTCAGAGCTGCTCTACCTTTCTTAGAAGCAGGTTTTTAGTTTTCTGAACCTTGCAAACTAACCAAGAGCCAAACTAACTGCCCAAAAATGTATTGTCTAAACACTGACCCTTTCACACACCAGTTCCATGGGCCAGCACTTGGAATTCAACAGCAGCAGAACTGCACTGAGACATTCTGTGGTGATCACAAGAGATTCATGAGCTCAGAGCAGCCCCAGCATTTTGGCTCTTCCTCCACAGTCAGCATAGATCGGATCTGACCCCTTATTCCAGCACACATTAATGTTGTACCAGAGGAACTCAACTTAAAATATTAAACAGGATTTGTTCCATTAATGACCTCAGCATGAGCCGTGTCCAGTGCTCGTGTCAATCACAGGACTGTGTGCAGGCTGCCAAAACGATGCTGCTAGGAAAGGAGAGACACATCTGGAAAGCTGATTCTAACATACATGGAAAAATATTAATGATACAGAAAGAAAGGCAGTAAAAGATTAAAGTAAACTGCAGGAGAATCACAGAATCCCAGAATGGTCTGGATTGGAAAGGATCTTAAAGATCCCCTGCCATGGCAGGGACACCTTCCACTGTCCCAGGCTGCTCCAAGCCCTTCCAGCCTGGCCTGGGGCACTGCCAGGGATGCAGGGCAGCCCCAGCTGCTCTGGGCACCTGTGCCAGGGTCTCCCCACCCTCAGGATCCCATCAAGCCCTGCTCCCTGGCAGTGGGAAGCCATTCCCCCTTGTCCAAAGTCCCTCTCCAGCTCTCTTGGAGCCCCTTTCTGCACTGGAAGGGGTTTCAAGCTCCCTTGGAGCCTTCTCTTCTCCAAAAGCCTCAAAGCTGCAGTAGAGTCCTTCCACAGTCAAATAACCATCAAGACATAAATAAATTCAGAGCTGCAATTAGGAAGTTCATTTCTTCTATTCTGAAAAAACACAGCAAAATCAAGACTCTCCTGCTGCCAGTGGAACAGTGGTCGGGACTGAAGCTGTATCAATGTGGACACACAGACCTATTCACCAGCTCATGCTTTTAGCTGCACTGCAGAGCTAATTCCTGCTTTACAACAACAAATATCAGTAGAAATATAAAAAAAGAAACTAAAAGTAATGTAACTCAAACACAAATAACAGAGCAGAAATGACACCTTAACTCTGAGCAGGAAGAAGAAGAGGAGAAGGGAAAGATGAAGAGAGGGCAAGAGAAGCAGAAAGGAATTATTTTTCCTTCATTCCTTCTCCAGCCCCTCCAGGAAGCTCTGCTCAGAGGAGAGGTGATACTGAAGCAGGCAAGGCTGCTGAATTCCCCGGAGCACAAACCCCATTTCCCCATTTCCCCATTTCCCCATTTGTTCCCCGTCCCTCTGGAGGGAGCCCTGCAGACCCAGGTCCTGCCCAGCTCCCTCAATGGGAGGCACACACTCACACGTGCAGCACTCCATTATGGAATATTAACCAGCCTGTTGCACTCTGGGCTCTGCTTCAGTGCAGATCTATGGAGAACAGGGATGGGGACGGTGCCAACTTTAGGTTTTGGCCTCGGTCCATTTGGTGCAGGGCCAGGATGACTTGGTTGACTGTTGAGTCATCAGTTGGTTCAATTGACATTATTTTACATTTGACTGGTTATTGTTCTTTAAACTTTGAACAGGAGTCCAGAAGCTCAAAAAACACCAGTGGACCAAAAAGAAAGCAGCCAAAACAGAGTTTAAACAAGGCATGTAAGCAAGAAAAATACTCTCAAATGACGTTTGCTATTAGCAGAAACTACTGAAGAATCAAAATCCACCTTGTGGTTTAAAACGTGCCTGTTATATTCCCAATATATGTAGGAAGGAAAGCAAACTCTTTCCCCCAAAATAAATCAACTGGTGAATGAGAACTGTATTTTTAACAGTAGAATATTCCTGAAATTTTGGATGGGCAATGGGCACACTGGTCATTTGCTTTAGTCAGTGCTTAACCTACAACTGACAATGAAAAGATTTAACCCGCAGAAGTTACTGCCCCAGTACTGAAGACACCCTTCTGTTTGGCACAAGAGAGGCCCATAAACTGTGGTGGTTTGTTTCCACATGGATGTGGCATGAAATGAAGTCATTACACAAATAATCTGCATTTACCAACAGGAATCTGTACTGAAGGTTCATGCCTGTTGTTTTCACACTGTTTACTAAACTCACTGTGTTTCCACTCTCATTCCAGGTATGTATTCAGTATGTTTGGATCCCCTGAGAGGGAAATTCATTGTTACAGCCACTTATTTTCATCATCAGCTAAAGAAAGAGCTGAGGAGGAGCCTGAGCTGGCTTTAATGAGAAGAGCAGCGGGAAGGGAGACTGGGCTTTGCTACAATAAACCTGCCAGGACGGAATCAGCTTTTGTGACGGCTTCCAAGAGCATGAAAAACAAACAAACCCCAATAAAAACATCATATCCTGGGTACTTTGCTGGAAGACAAAAATACTGGTGATGATTTTGAGATCTTAGTCACAAGGATGACGACTGCAAGCTGCTGTCAGCGCCACGGGCCTGCGGTGCAGCGCCAGCTCGTGTGGATCGTGCTCCCTGTTTAGTCATGAGCACCAACGTCACTTTAAAGGGAAGAGATTCCTTTGTACCATCTTACAGAGGGAACAGGAATTCTTACAGGAAAGACACAGAGCAAATTCAAAATCCCCGGTGACTTAAAAATCAGAGAGCTGCTGACGGACGAGCACGGTGATGGCTCAGGGCCCTGAGGGAGAGGCTGAGGTCTCCCCCCAAACCCTACAAAAAGCTTTTCTTCCTGTTTCACATTTAGTTCTTGGTGCATTTTATCTTTCATATTCAGATCTGTGTGTCTACATAACAGAGCTTAAAACTGAGTGAATCTGTTTAAAAAGCATTTCCCAAACTCTTACAATCACTTTTACTGCCCTTCAGAACACAATTCCACTTCATTTTAACTGGCCCCTGACACAGGGGATGCAAAGAACAAATACGAAACCACTCTTCCCTGCACGAACAGGAAGAAAAGCACGTCCTAAGTTTGTTTATTGACACGAAATCAGCCACAGAAACTTGTGTAATATTCTCAGAAGGCCAAGCAAGGAGTAGCACCCCAGACCTGTATGACGTGTATATTGTATGT